>NW_005842898.1:69038-91054 GCF_000455745.1 Alligator sinensis | reverse complement strand
ATATATATATATATATATATATATATATATATAAAATCTATGTACAAATTTACAAAACAATAAATCCTATAATACACACACACACACACACACACACACGCACACACACACACACAGATATACCACCCAGTTTGGGGGGGAGCCTCCCCTGTGGGGACCCTCTCTCCAGGGTAACTTACTACTACTCCGCAGTCCCAGAGGGTTGCCTCTTGTTCTCTAGGTCAAGCTCTGTCCCCACTGGGTTTTCCTGCCACCTGACTCTGCTGCCGCCGTCCTGGCTTAGGGCCACAGGCACCACTGTGTGTAGTGGGTGCTTCGCCTTGTGCTAGGGGTTCGAGGCCTGGACAGCCTTGTGCAGCACCGGGGCTTGGTCTGCTCCTGGACCCTCTGGGCTGCGCCATCTGCACTGAGCTGCTACCCCATGTCAGAAGCTGTAGACCCGAGCCACCTCAAGCGGCTCCCAGGGTCTCTCACCCTCCGTGTAGCACCTCCTGCACCAAGCTCCCAGCCTCATTCTGGGGGTTTGGGACCTGAGCCGCCCCAGGGGCTCCGAAGATCCTGCTCCATGCACCAGCCTGTGCACCGGAGAACCTAACCACTGGAGCCATCCCCCGCTCCCTGCTGATGGAAGTCTTCAGGGGCTCTTCCTGGGCTACTGCTTCGCCCTGCTGAGCAGCTCTCCTCAGCTCTTCTAAACCCCGCTCTTCTCTCTTCTCTGTCCTTGACGCATCTGCCCCTTGTGCTGGTCATGCAGCTCCTTCTATATGCTCCAGGGCTCCACCCCTGAAATCTTCCAGACCTGACAGTTTGCAGTCTTCATTCAGGTCAGGTAGACCTCTTCTCCCCCACCCCTCAGGAAAGGGGCGTGATGTAATTTCTCTTGCTGCCTCCTGATTGGTGGATGGGCTCTACCAATTAAAACAGCAGGATCTCAAGCCTGGGATTCAACCCAAGATCTGAAAGGTAAGCCTGCTATATGCATGAATTGAAAGGCTGGAAGGGACCTTAGAAGATCATTGGATCCAGCCCCTGCACCAAGCAGGAAAGATAACTGTGGGTCAGGTGACCCCAGCAAGGTGACTGTCTAGTCTCCTCTTGAAGATTTCCACGGTAGGTGATTACACCACCTCTGAAGGGAGCTTATGCCACAGTCTGGCATACCTTTTCCTCTGCACCTAGATATTTGATTGCCAAGCACTGACAACCAGGAAGCTCAACCCCCCCCCCCCCCCCCCCACAGCCAAGTTCCCAGTTCAACAAAGGAAGGTGGGGAGGTCACTTCTGCAATAGCTGCATTGTCTCCCATCTCTCCTTTACTTCCTGCTACCCAAGAACATAGGACTATGGAAAAGGATGGTTATACTTGCTCACCTAAGACAATTGCAACACCTGAATGGCAGATGTAGCAGGAAAATGCCCTAGGTCAGGAACTCTCACTGAGTGTTTGTACAGTACCTTGCACAATATGACTCTAATCTCAGGTAAGCTCTCTAGGCAGTAATACAATATCAGTAAATAACATTAATAATACAGTTAATCTCAGACAGAATGTGCATATTCATCACTGCTGCAGTTTCTTGCAGGCGGTACTGGACTAGAGGTTCCCTGAACTCTTCTTTCTTTGCGCTGCAGATACGGTACTCCTTCATGTTGGTCAGGTGTAGAAAGGGGCTCAAACCAAAACCTCAGGTCTCAATGTCCCTGAACTTCCAGGTATTTGCAGTTGAATTCCAAATCTGGATTTGCACTTTGCACTTGCTTCACATGCGTTATAAAGAGCGGCAGTTTCTAGGAACTTGCCTAAGAATTCAGGACTTAAGGAAGTGATCCATCTGGTGCTCCATTGCTGCAAAACAATGTGAAAAAACTCAGGGTGATCAGTGCTGCTGGTTCATACTGACAGGCAACCCTGTTAACACCAACAGAGTCTGATGTAAGAGAATATGGGATCTCTCTCCAGGCTGAAGGAACTAGGGCAACTGTCAGGAGACCAAAGCTAGCTGGAAGTGCTTAGGCTGGTGTTTTTGTTATTGTTCACTGAATTATAAGTGAAACCAACTCCCAGAAAAGAGGTAAGTACAGACCCTGGCTTATATGTTTTATATGTTTGGAGCAAGGTGGGGAATTTGTTTTCAAGTGTTTTTGCCTTACTCTAAGATGGCATGTATTACACACTGATGAAAGCAGGCAACCAGAACAAATGACCAACTTGCAATTACAGGGGCTATGTGGCTGTCCATAACAATGAAAATTGCACTAAACAGTCATGTCAGTGTATATCATGTGACCTGGTTTGATATGCTTGGCAGTATGGTGAGAGGCACGTCCGTGCATTTTCAGTGAGTAAAATACATTTTTTAGAAAGTGGAGCGTTGATTGTCTGAAAGCAGTAGCAGGCATCTTGCTACCAACCACTGAATAATGTTTATTCTAGTCTACTAATAGCACATTTTCAGTTTTTCATCCTTTCTGTTAGTGCTGCTGTTCCCATTGTATTCTGTTTACAAATGCAGAAGATGTTTTGAATCCCATTTTACAAGGAGCTTTCAGTACTAGGCTGTATTGTTGCAACAAGTAATGATAGTTGCTTATAATTAGTTTCCTACTCTTAAAACACAATAGAAAAATAAGAGAATCAGACTTATGGAATGAGCCAGGCAGTAGAGAACAAAAGCAAACCAATGACTTAAAAAATATTAGGTAATTTGTCTGTATTTTTTCCAGGGAAATGCTACAAGTGCACTCTAGAAGAAAAAAAATCTACAGATTTGATTTCACTGTAGAAAGCTGATGAAGTCACCACAATGAGGACTCTGTTCTTTAAAGTGCCTGGCTGGAAAAAAATCAGAGCTGTTTTAACTTGTAACAGAGCACAGGCTTCCATGAAGGGTAATGTCTATGGGATTGTTCCAAGTGTAGGTTGCAGTCATTAGCACAGCCACTGATGCTCTCTTGATCCCAAAGCACAGACTGCTTCTGAATCAGAAATAAAAGAAATGAACTGTCAAAGTAAATTTTTTGTTTGTTTGCTGCCCTAAATTCTTCCTGGTTTAGATACATAGAGAATAATATCCACCAACTGGGTATGGAGAAGAAAATAATGCCTTGCTGAAGAAACGTACAAGGCTGTTTGAACATATCTCCCTGCAATTACTTTCTTTGCTTGTCAGCATAATCCTAGGCACTAATTTTCCTTTGCTCATGCCATTTTTGTGCATTTATTTCCTATTAGCACAACAGAAAATCAGTCCCTCCTCTTTCCACTTGCTCTTCCTTACCTCTTTAGACTGTTACGTGCTGTGGTGGGCTGAACCAATGGGAAATCTGCATACTGGGACTTCCAATGATTCTCACAGCCTCTTGCTGCCATTTACACATAGCCAACACTGCTGAGATCCAGACTCCCAGCCAGTGGGGTTCCTCCCACCCCCCAGTTCTTTTCAACTTTCCCCATGTTGAGCCTAGTTCTGCCATTGAAATCAGGTACTTACCACATGTATTTGAGTACAAGATGAGGTTCCCCTCTCCCATTAGTATGGGGGGGAGGGGGAAGGCCCCTCACCTTACAACTGCATACAGGGAAATCTCAATAAATATGTTGTCTACCATTAAAACTGCTGCCAAAATAGCATGTGCTCAGAGGTGGAAGCCAATTACAGGTTTGATTAAATGCAGCCACCACTGAGCATGACTGTAAAACACATGGCTTACATTGGGCAAACAAACTGATGGGAAACTGTATTTATATATGCATTCATTCATTCATTTATTTAATACAAATTTTACTAAAATCACACTTCTCACCCTACACTTAAAGCTTCACATATTGAGCATCCTTGTTTTACCAAGACTTCATATCACAAAAACTACATATCCAAAAAAACATGCAACTACATATATATTAAAACCTTAAACAACATATGTCAACTTGCTGCAAAAAACCCTTACAGCACTCTTTCTTCATACAGAATCCCATGAAAAACTATTACCTGAATAGCCATCTGAAACTCTCCGCCTCTCTCATCAGTCCTCTCTTTTGGTTCAGTGAAACAAGCATGTCCAGTGCTTTTTCCTCCACTTCTCCATCTCTGATCTCTTTCTTGTCCAGACCAAGGTAGTATTTCAGTTCAAGCAGCCCCAGCTTCAGACACTCTCTTTCAGTGAAAGCCAACCCCTTAAACACTCAAACGTTTCTTACTTTCCATAAACTGGTTTTAAACGCATGCTAATAAAATCCTAATAAGGTTTCCACCAGGCCTTTTGGTTTGAGTCCACATAGTATCATCTCCCGTGCCAATAACAGGTTTATTTTGGTGACACACAGAAAGCGGCAGACCCTTTTCCACACCTACTTTGCATATGTACACTCCCAAAACACATCCCACTGTTTCTTCTTCCGTGCACCTCTCCCTTGGGCACCTAGATGAGCTTGTCAAGCGCCATCTGTGTTACACCTCTTTCACCAGCAAGATTTCTTACAATGATCCATGCTAGGAAAGTATGTTTCCCTTTTAGTTGTTTACCTGCCCACCACTCCCCAGACCTTCTTCACTTGTCCTTCGGTGACGTTTCCCACCGGTGCCATCCTGTCTCTCCTCCTTACCACTTTAATCAATTTCTTATGATCCTTCAGGACTTCCAGCCCTACCCTTCCTATTTTACATCTCTTCATGAAACCTTCCATCCTGATGCAATGAATTGGCAGTTGGTACGTTCTGCTTTCCCCTCTCTCTCCGTTACTGCCTTGTATACCGTGCTTACATATATTGCACAGATGAACAATCCCAAGTCCAGCAGTCCCCATTCCCCCACCTCTCTTGCATTGTACAGATCAGATCCAGCCAACCTTTCTCTTTTGGGATTCCAAAACAACACACATTTCCCTCTGTACTTCTGTTCTGCTGCCACATTGGTGGGAATGCAATTCCCATATACAGAATAATTGGCAGTAGCACAGCCTTAACTGCTGCCACTTTTCTGGCAAATGACTGTGCCCTTCCAGACCATAACCAAAGTATTTGCTGTGCCCTTGCCATCGCTTTTTCCCATGCTATATTACCGTTCCCCTCAGTATCCATCAGAATTCCTAGTACTCTGATTTCTCTCTCTCTTATTGAAGGCCCAGCTTCTCCAAGTCCTTCCAGTTACCCACTCTCATTATGGTGTTTTTTGATCTATTTGCTTTATCCCCCATCACTTCTCCATACTTTGATGTATGCTTTAAGCACCTTTTCCATCAAAAAGTCTCTCTCTAACTTCTATATTTATATCATTGACGTAAAATACATTTTTTACCTTTCCTCTTTCTGGTATCTTTACTTTGCTATGACCTTGTCTTTTCTTAATTCTTTGTGCTAACAGTTTTATGCTTTACACAAATACTAGTGGTGGCAGGAGAGCACACTTATCTCACCCTGTATGGATTTTAAAAGGCCCACTTAGATGTCCATTAATTTGGACTTCTCTCTACAATAACTTTATCCAACATATATTTCTCTGGGAACCCCATTTTTCCTAGCACTTTGACCATGTGATCATGATCCACTCTGTCATATGTTTTTCTAAATCTAGGTTTGCTATAACTGTTTGTTTTCCTCTCTTGGATGTGGGACAGTATCTGTGATCACTCTGGTCACTTTGGAGATCCTTCTATGTAGTACTGCGTGTTCTTGGTCTTCGTGTATTATCTTCTGGAGGTTTTTCCTCATCCTCAAAGCCAGCATCTTGGCCATTAACTTATAATCTAAATTAAGGAGTGTAGTCAGTCTCCAGTTTTCAGGTCCTCCTTCTCCCCTTTCTTGAAGAGTAGGATCACAGCACCTCTTGTAATATCTTCCCCTGCCTCTCCTGTTTCTGCTATTTGCTCAAAAACTTCCACTATATACCTCCCTACCACCCATGCCCAAAACTTCTCATAAAATTCCATAGGTAGTCCATCTGCTCCTGATGATGTCCCTCTTTTAAAGGTTTTCCATCTTCTTTGCTTCCTGCTCCTCTACTTTATCTTCAGTCTCTTCCAGAAAATCCTTCATCTTCTTCCTATTTCATTCGTCTGATATAGCTCTTCATAAAATCTTCTGGCTGCCTCCAACACCACCTCCTGCTTTTCTACCCAGATATCACCTTCTTCCTGCACTGCTTTTAGCTGTCCGTTTGCCGCCTTCATTCTGGCTGAAAACTATCAGTACCACTCTTCACTTTCTCCCACCCAAGATGCTTGTGCTAAAAACAGTCTCTCATCTTTCTTTAAAACAGCTTTCTATCTCTTGCCGTGTTTCTTCTAGTTTTTCTTTGACCCGTCTTCCTTCTATAGCAGAGGTCAGCAACATTTTTGGGCAAAGTGCCAAAAACACCTGCGACCTCAACTTGTAAGATGTTGACATGCCAGGGCAGATGGTGGGGAAACCACGAGGGGCTCGATCCTTGTTGTGGCAGTGCAGCCCTGCTGTCTGCCCCAAGGTGTGTGTGCCAAGCAAAATGCCTTTGAGTGCCATGGTCTGGTACCTGTGCCAGGGTTTGCCTGCCCCTGTTCTGTAGCTTCATTAGCAGCTCCTGCATCTTTCTTTGCAGCTCTCTCAGTTCTTTTGCTCTTTTCCCTGCAGTTCTTTGACCTTCCTTCCCTGAAGAATTCTCCTGTCCTCTTCTTCACCATCATCCACCATTCTCTAGCACTCTTAAAATATTTCTTCCATGTTCTCCACCCCTCATACCTATCTCATGTATGACATATCTCTTCACCTTGCAGTAGTCGCACTTTTAACTTCCATATTCCCTTGCCTTTTACGGAGCTCTTACCAAGACTCAGTTCCACCTTCAGCATCTGGTGATCACTAAATGCCACATGTATGGTTTCTTTCGTGCTTATCTCTGTTTTTGAATACAAACACAAAGTGATTTCTTGATTTTTTTTTTTTTCTTCTACTGGGGTCAGTTCTAGTGAAAACTTTTTCCCTTGCCCAGGCATCTCTTAGTGACTCTTATTTCTCCTGTTCTGTTACACACATCTATTATGCAATTCAAGTCCCCTGCTATTATCTACAGTATCTTTATGATCACTTAAACTGCTAGCTTTTTAAGCAGAGCCTTCCTCCCCTCCCACCCTGGTGGTGCATATATGTTGAAAATTTTTAATTCTGCTCCCCCAACTGTTAGTATCATTTGCTACAGTCTACCATGAATGATGTGTTTCACCTGCTTTGCTTTCACCTCTGGATTCTTGACTAGTATTGCCACTCCAGCCACTTTGTTCTCATTTCTCCCCAACCACCAAGACTGTTCCCATATCCATCTCTTTCCAAAGTGCTTATAACCCCGTTCCCCAAGTGTCCACATTCTTGTAGGCAGATTGTCTGCCCTTACTTGTTTTAACATTGGTTCTATCTATTCCCATCTTTTCCTTATTAGTATGATCCTGACATGAATAGATGCTATAATTAGTGCCGCCGTGCCAGTTTTAAAAAGAGCACTCCTCTCTACAAGGTCTGCCAGTGCTGCTGCTTACCACGATGGACTCCTCCCCCTCCCCCACTCATTCTTTTTTGCAAGCTACCTGATGTGCGGGCCGCCTCCCGATCCCATCCATGTCGCCATGTGCGAGCCGGGAGCGATATGCGGACCCGTCTTTGTGCACGCGGGCTGTGGCCAGCAGCCCGGGCATGCGGGGTCAGAGGAGACCGTGCGGCGGCAAGGCACGCACGGGCTAGAATTAGTCACAGAACCGTAGTGGTTGATTCAAAGATTGTTTACTTACACCAAAGCTCCGTGGGTCCGTTTATTCACTCACACGAAGTTTGCTAGGCTCCGTGGATCCTTTTGTGCACAGGGAAGAGGGATACGTTGAGGATTGCGCTCAGTGATGGGGAGAGGCTAGAGGCTGATCAGACCCCTGTTGCCTGCTTTAAATGCGCTGGGTCCGATAGGCTCCGCAGCGCTTAGAGATCTTCACACAGTGTGAAGTCTCCTCCTCCTGGTGTTTGTGGAGTCCTTCCTTGCGTGGGTTCTCCTCAGAGTTCTCCAACTTGGGCGGAAACCACCCAAGCCTCTTATACGGCTAGCAAGCCAATCACTAGCCGCCACGTGTGAATAATTTCACGCAAGCCAATAATGGGGCTTGAATTAGAATACAAATGGCGGGAACTCTTTGCACCAAGCATTTCTTAGATGCAAAAAGAAATGCACCATGCAAAGAAAGCTACAAATTGGCGGGAAATTCTCCCTTGCACCAGGGTTCTCCTTTACAGCAGAAAACTCCACCGTGCAAAGAAGCTGCAATTTAGCGGGAAAATAATTCAGTGGTGCCAAAGCACACACAAAAACAAAAATCACAACTTTGGGTTGTGACACCTGACTGCCTTGTGTTCAGGAAGTTTTCCATTTTCTCACCTCCCCACTGCTTCCTGCCTCCTGTTCTCCACTCTCGGCTGGGACCCAGAGGAGTTAATGTTGGGAATGACTGACTCATTCCCCTCCTTTTTAGGTTTATTTTTCTTGATTTTCTTCCCCTGTGCTTTCTGCCCTCCCAAACTCCCATGCTCTTTCACTGCTTCCACCTCCATTTCTTCTGCTTGTTTGATTTCTTCTTTCTCCCCCTCTCCCACCTCCATGTCTGAGCTCTCTCCTGCTCCCCCCTCCCCTTCTCCTGTTTCTTCTTGAGCCACCTCAGTTACAGATATATTACACTCCTCTGTTTCTCCTTTCCTCCCTCCTGTGGGGTCTCATCCACCATTTCTGCTTCACTCTCACCCTCATCTTCTCCCGAACTGTCCCTTTCTGATCCATGTTCCTCCGAGGGCCTGAGCTTGCTTACATAGGTTTTGGGACACTTGCAGAAAAGGTGCTCCCCTCCCCCCACCACAGTTAGTGCATTTTAGGAGCTCCTGATATTCTGCAGCTCTATGCCTCTTCCCTTTACATGTGTAACACACCATAAGGGACAGCATGTGGACAAGTGCCCCTCCTTGCCACATGTGTTGCATTGCTTTGGCTTCCTAAATTATAAATTGGCCCCAGCTGGATCACAGACAGGAGGTGCTGCATCCCAATTGGGCTCCACTCATTTGCTTTCAACATAACTTGTGCCCTCCATGACTCCATCCAAATAACATATTTGTCCTGCACCTTCTCTACACACATTACTCTTTGCACATGCAACCCATCCACCTTTCTATGTCTTCTGCCTCTAATAAATCCATATACATTCTTACTATAGTGACTCATCCCTTTGACTTTTCCCTTACTCTAGAATTTATCCCTCTTAATTCCTTCCTCCCACGTTCCTCTGCATGTTTCTCCCAATAATTCTCATACATTTCACTGTTGCAATAAGTAAACTCTAAAATCTTTGTTTTGGAAAGCAATCAGGCTAGTGACATGTTACACCTGCATCTCCAGTATCTTAGATAGGACTGTTTCTATGAATTCATATCTGTTCATCATCATTGATCCCATTGACATCCCTCTGACTCTTTTTCAAGTCATAGTGAGCCATAGCATTGCATACAGTTCACCCAGAATCCCTCTGTCATCCCCTCTCTTAGCTTGGCACATAATGATTAGTATGACTGCACCCCTCCATAAGGTAAAGCCAGACCAGGTAGACCCTGTGCCTCATCTGCATATACATTTTTGGAGCATCCCAGGACTTGTGACAAGAATACCTGGCTCCAATCATGAGTGGAGAGCTAATTAGCACATAGGTCCTTGGGGAGGTGGGGAAGGAGGGGAGGGCTGGTATCTGGAGTGCACATGTGCACTCACTGAGCAGTGTTGAGCTGTGGGATCACTGTGACTTGAAATTTTGTTGGCTGTGGTGGGGCCCAGTCCAGTGAACTATGTGGTGAATCATCAGCCTTTGGCTTTGGACTAATAGCATGCATAATTTGTACTATATATAAGTAGGTGTCAAAGTGCTGCTCAAAAGTGCATTTATGGAGTACCTATGCTAAAACTTGCAGCAGTTTCCAGAAAAGGTAACATGCATCAATTCTGGAGAAACTAAGTGCATGGGTTCTATATGTGAATTGCTAAAGCCATGTTTCATTTCAAGGTTGTCTTCATATTGCTCCTCAGTGCCATGTGCTCTGGGAGAGCAGGGTCCCACAGTACGGAGGTGGGAAGGGGCCGCTAGGGGGAGAAGTTGGGGGGAAGCAGAGAGCCAAAGGGGCTACTTGACCCCCTCATTTATTTTCTCTGCTGTAGCAGCGGGAGGGGGACAAATTCAAGGCAACCCCGCAATAATTAGATATAGAATCTACTTATGGGGGTGAGGCATTGTCTTCTAATCAGGGTCATCTTCTATCTAAGTAAATATGGTAGGTTTCCACTGAAGTCAGTGGGAGCTGCAGACATATCCAAGAGCTTGCTTAGTCCCTGTGCTACTTTGTGTGCACTATAGTGGCGTAGCCCCCTAGTAGCTCAGGTACTGCTAGAGCTGTAGCCATGGCAACAGAGCTCAGCACAGATTAACTACCTGAGTATCGGCCCTGCTTCTCAGAAGGGTTTTGCAGCCTGCAGTGAGCTCCATGCTGCTGTAACCACACTTCTCCGTGTCCCCAAGTTAGCTAGTAGGGTCTGCCTCTTTCATTATTGCGACTGCTAAATGTATGCTTAGGCACATACATAAATATGGCGTGGTTTTTCCTAAGTTCTGAGGAAAGCCCTGTAAACAAGTAGCGCTTCCATTTTCCTAAGGAAAGGGGAATATAATGAAAATCTTATATAGATCAATGCATCTCTATATCAGGGCTGACAAAAGATTTTAAAACTTAATCTCAGTTAATTGTGAGAGAAAACATAGTCGCACTTAATCGCAATTATGATCGCACAGTTGAATGATATAGTCAGCACCACCCCCCACCCAACAGCTGGGAGCCATTGTGCCCTGAAGCTCTTCTCCCACCACCACCAACAGCGCACAGCCCCAGCCCCAACTCACCATGCACCTGCTCCAGATTCGCACCAGCCAGAGCAGACCAGCTGGAGCCCATGCGAACAGCCCCGACCCTGGCCCACCCCATGCCTTCTTTAGACTCACCCACCCATGGGGAGCAGTAGTGGCAGTGGCTGGGCAGAAGCTGCTGGTTGGTGCCAGGGAAAAGCAGACCCTCCCCCTTGCCGCTGCCAGGCCCTTCTTGCTGCAGCCATATGGAACGCACCTGGGCTGCCCTGCAGCTCCTTTGCACTGCTGCTGCTGCCCACTGGGTGGCCCAGAGGCAGCAGGGATGGCAGCAGAGAGGAGCCGCATGGCAGCCTGCACATGGGTTCCAGGCAGCTGCAGCAAGAAGGGCCTGGTAGTGGCAAGTGGGGGAGGTCTGACTGATATACTGCAATGCTTGGCAGTACTGACCCCATATATACCTATGTATCTATTAGGCCTGTCAGTTAATCACAATTAACGTATGCAGTTAACACAAAACAAATTACTGCGTTAATTTTTAGAATGAAAGTTAGTCTCACGCATCTGTTTTGACCAGGGGGTGGGCAAAATACAGCCCGCCCTGCACCCTCTCCAGATCTGGCCCAGCGAAACAGACCAGCTCCAGACCAACCAGACCCTGCATGCACAGCCCCGACCCTGACCCACTTGCATAGGATCTGACTGATGTATTGCATTGCTTGGCAGTACTGACTGAATAAACCAGTATGTGACTTTTTCCACTACATGTGTTTCCCTACTAGTTGGGATGAGAAATGCCACTGCTGTGCAAAACCCAGTACTTTTGTTTCTTTCAATTCCAATTCAATTCCAAGTTGAGTTAGTTTTACACTGGTGGCTTGGGTTAGGACTGTGGGGTTGGTGTACAGAGGTCCCATTAGTGCCCCAGGGGCACGCAATCACCTTGAGCCCTGCCAGAGTCAGGCTCAGGGCTCGAGTGACTGTTGAGCCTGGAGTAGGCAGAGTGCCAGGCCACAGAGCCAGGCAGGGGCCAGGGGCCTGGCGCCCCAGAGGGGTACAGCCCGCCTAATTAATTTCCTCAGCCATCTCCATAGCAACCCAGCTGCAGTTGTGCCCTGCCTTGGGAAGAGGACCCTGCCGGGGCTCTTGCTTTAAACAGTTGTTTCTGGTCTCCAAGGATCACAGTTTGAAAGCATCTTTGTAAGGTGCTTAAAGCACCTTTGTAAAGTGGCTTTGTAAGGTGCTAAATTCTATAGAAAGGGAAAAGTCAAAGGGATGCGTCACTATAGTAAGAATGTATATGGATTTATTAGAGGCAGAAGACATAGAAAGGTGGATGGGTTGTATGTGCAAAGAGTAATATGTGTAGAGAAGGTGCAGGACAAATATGGTATTTGGATGGGTCATGGAAGGCACAAGTTGTGTTGAGAGCAAACGAGTGGAGCCCAGGTGGGATGCAGCACCTCCTGTCTGTGATCCAGCTGGGGCCACATGGGGCTTTATAATTTACCATAGGAAACCAAAGCAATGCAACAAATGCAGCAAGGAGGGGCACTTGTCCACACACTGTCCCTTATGGTGTGTTACACATGTAAGGGAAAGGGACATAGAGCTGCAGAGTATCAGGAGCCCCTAAAATGCATTAGCGGGGGGGACACACCTATTCTGCAGGTGTCCCAAAACCTATGTAAGCAAGCTCAGGCCTTCTGAGGAACATATGTTGCAAATCCCATTACAGTGTATGAAATTCAAGTAACTGGGTAAAGGTGCTTCAGTGTAATTTGGCCATTTGGCACAAACAGTTGTCTCACACCATGTTTCTGTCCAGCAGTGCCGAGTGCTTTTTCAGAGCATTCCCATCCAGGAGAGATAAGATACCATTATGAGGAACAATGCTGAGGGGTTATTTATGGTAGGCAATTAGCATGAACTCTACTGGTGGGAACAATAATATAGTATTTAAAATATTATAGAAAATAAATGAGACATTAAGTAAAACTGACTGGCATAAACCTAGTTAAAGCAAGCCGATTTTTTTCTTAGTGCCAGGAACTTCAGTAATTTAATAACTTAAAAGGCCCAGTTGCAAAAAGCTATTTATATACAGTTAAACATAGTTTGTGGACCACTCTAAAAGGCTCTAATTCAGAAAAGCATCTAATGGCCTTGTCAGACCCTATGCTGTAAATCAAACATATTAATCAGTGTAGTGTTGTTAGGCTTAGTGGAGCAGTCACACCTTCAGACAAAACACCTGTTCTGATTACCCCCTCACCTGCACAGTGGTGACTTGCCCCTAGAAGCTTGGTGAGCAGGACTAGGAGCTAGGGAAAGGACGGACGCATTGCTCCCACTGGGCAGAGCAAGTGCTGCATCTCCAGAGCACTTTGTGGCCGTTGTGCTTCTCATTACTGCTTAGACCGGCTCTGCTGCCAGTGGGAACAGTGAGCCAGTCTGACGGGATTGGGGGGGGGCACTGCTTTCCTGCTGCCACTTCAACCAACTCTCCTCCCGCTGGGTGGAAAAGCTGTGGAGAGTGGCCACAATTTAATGGAACAGGAACAAAATTAGGTGGATTAGAGATAATCATGCCCAGGAGTGGAGAAACATTAAGCTGAATAATGAGTGCTTTAAGCCACTTAAAAGGTGTTAACATCCGGCCAGTCCAGGGGTTAAGAACTCCAAAAGCCACCTAAAGTTACTGTGTAATGAGGCCCTAAGTGTATGCTCACATTTAAATGTGTTTTAAGCTCTGTTTACTTCTTTGGAGTTCCAAGGAGTAAGCGGGGGGGGGGGGGGGGCGGAGGGGGGGGGTTCACCAAAAGGGAATGACACCATGTCCTTGTTGAATTCAAGAGGAGTTTTTATCACTGGCTTCAGTGGAGCCAGACTTTTACTCAGTATTGTCAGTATAGGCCTATTCCCACAAAAAACAAAAAAACTCCCTTTATTGAGCATATTGCTGACTACTATGAGGTGCCCCAGAGCCTCAGTACAGGAATGAGTCCAATACATAATACGTTTTTTGCATGATTGGGTCCACTTGGCAGACATACTAAAAGCAGAATTACAGTCTAGGCATTGCTGGGGTATTCAAGCTTCATTTTAAAGTTCCATTTTCCTTTGCTGTTATGCATTACATCTGAAACAGATTCTACCAAAGCAATTGCAATTACTGCTATATGCCTTTAGTATAAATTTTACATTGATGAAATGGATTAAATATCACTTGCAACCAAATTTACTTAATATACTTTTATTATAGTCATGATTTAATAGTGACTCTATCCTTGCTGCACATTATATGCCAAAGCAGTGTGCTGTAGCGGTTGTTTTTGTATGGTGGAAATCTCTTCACTAGGGATGGAGCTAACATCATATTAAATTTAAAGCGCTACACTATGATAATAGCTTTTATTGACTGTAAGCAACCTGGTCTGGATTTGAATCAGTTACTTAAAGGTGAAAAGCTATAATAGCTGATTACTACCCCCCTGAGCCAGATACTCTTCAAAGGAAAATTATTTTTAACATAATACTGCTAACCCCATGGTCGTGATCCAGAAGGAAGTGAAGATATATGCTCAGGCTGAGAGAAAGCCAGACAAGTAGAAACATAACTAATATTCAGATTTAAATCCACAGATGCCTGTCGTATCCCTAAGTAGTTCAAGTAGTTTAGTGCCCTCTGTATTATTGCCTGAGGGGAAAATTCTCTAAGTGCGTTCTTTTATATATGTGTAAAAAAATACATTTCCTTATTTATGTTTTATGAAGCTCTCTTGTCGCATCCATTATAGGGTAGAACACAGCTAGCCAGAGACAATACCCTGGTGATTTACACTATATAGTTTAGTAAGTACTTCCTTTGTAACGGTAAAGAAAAAGAGAAAAAAAAAGTAGGTCAATTAACTCTCAGAAAGTAGGTTTTTCAGATTGCTGTGTTGCACTGCCGGACAGCAGGATTCCGGTACCTACAGGCAAACAATCACCTGACAAGATCAGTGGAAGAATTATCCTTAACATTAGAATATTTTTCCATTTATTTTTAAAAAAAGTTTATAATGGTTTTAAACAAAGAAACAGGTTATTTTAGCTTCATCAGTTTTTAAGAACTACAATAATGTAGAACATGATGTTATGAGTCCCTTGCTCTGAAAAGTTATAATATGATATTTTACAGTTTCAAGAAATGGTTGTTTTTATTGTTTTAGCCCACTATTTCTGAAAATCCCAAATGATGGGTCTTTCACCACTTCCTTCAGAAGATGTTTTCATGGCCTGGCAGATCTAATTGTTAGGAAACATTACCTGGCAGATGTTCAGTCTACTAGAAATCCTCTCTCCCCAATACCTCTCATTATTCCTAGTTGAACAGGATGAACTGGGAAGCTTCCCTATATTCCCCCCAGGCAGAATCCTAGTTTAACAGCCTGATACAGCCTAAACATGAAACCAAATTCTCCCTTATAGTCTCTGGGAATATAAAGATACCTTAAGTTTTATTAGTGTAAGTTCCCTTTATATTTACTTTAAGGCCCCTTTACATTACAAGACAAATGTAAGAGGGCCTTAGCGTAAATAGTAACTGAGCCCTCTCCCTTTGGTTATGTCACATATGTTAGGTACTTTAGAACTTCTCAGGATATGAGCTTTCTCAGTCTGAAAAACTTTTCCTTTTCAACAAAATATCAAGAAACATTTCTTTTTCAGCCCAAACTCAAAATGCTATCATTTGGACAGCCCACTGTAATGCCTTATGGGAATTGTAGTTTGAATGCTTCAGACTCTAATTTGTCTGTATGCTGGGCTGATGAGTTAGGACTACATCTGTTAGGAAGCACTGGATCTCCCTTCGTGGTGAACAGAGGCTATAGCACCCTGGTGCAGTTTGAGAAATGTAGTTGCTCTGGGGAGCCTAGACCACAAGTGTCGAAGATCCAGCCCGTGGTGCTACCTATGGGTCTCGGACCAACCCTGCACTCTCCATGGTGTACTGCATGTAATGTGCAGGGCTGGACCTAGTGTGCATGCTGTGTAGCCCAGGTAATTCGGGTATATACTCCCCTTCTCCAACTGAAGGGAGTTGTTAGCTGGCAGGCATGCTATGGGGGAACTGCAGACCGCTCAGTTTTCCTCTGTCCTATAGAACCAGGCCAGGACAGTCAGGGGAATTAATAATATTCAAATTTATTTACATTAACTTATCACAAGGAAAAGAAACATGGATATAAACATATGTACAATAAATAAATAAATAAATATATGATATCTAAACAAATAACATAAACAATACCCTCTGGGTAAATGCTATAAAACCTTACACCAGTGCCCCAGATACAGGTAAGTATCTGATCTGAAACAGATAAACCCCAAAATAAACACAGATAGTCAACAGATAAACTACAGAGAAGTATGGGTGAGCAATGAATAAGCCACAAATAAATAGAAATAAGCAACAGGTGAAATAGTAGCAACAGAGGGTCACAGCAGAGCCCTAGGACTCTACTTATCTATTAATTTACAAACATGAGAGTTCACAAAATACAAGGCATGCCATCACATCACTTACGGCACAAGAACCACAAAAGATAAACTTAATCCCAAGGGGAAACCCCAATGCCCTTGGGCTTTTCCCAAGTCCTACAAGGACGCTAGTAACTTTAGGGGGGCCCCTCCCAGTGGGACCTCCACTTCCAGGAGCCCTTAACTAACCAGGGGGGACTCCCCCTCCCCTGTGGGAATCCTCTTTTCCCTGCAACTCACGGCTCCCAGGCCTGGAGGATGGTCCTCATCCTCTACGCCAAGCTGCTGTCTCGCCTGCAGTGGGTTTTGGGGGGGGTCACTGTCCCCTGGAACAGGGCTCCTCTATGCAGGGCTGCTGGGGCCTTTGGCTTGGTCTGCTGGCTCAGTAGCCCAAGCACCATCTGGCTCCCTGGACTCATAGTTTCATAGTTTCATAGTTTTAGGGTCGGAAGGGACCTAATAGATCTTCTAGCCCGACCCCCCGCCAGGGCGGGAGAACAACAAAAGAACCCTAAACAAAAAACGGGACCCAAAGGAGTCCAGCCAGGTAGGTATCCAGCCTCTTCTTAAAGATCCCCAGGGTAGGGGCCAGCACCACCTCCCTTGGAAGTTGGTTCCAGCTCCTAGCCGCCCTAACTGTGAAGTAGTTTTTTCGGATGTCCAATCTGTACCTCCTCTCCATCAACTTGTGCCCATTACTCCTTGTTATGCCAGCGGGGGCTAGGGGAAACAGCGTCTCCCCCAAACCCTTCTGGTTCCCCCTAGTGAGTTTATAGACGGTCACCAGGTCCCCCCTCAGCCTTCTCTTGTGGAGGCTGAATAGGTTCAAGTCCCGCAGTCTCTCACTGTAGGGTCTGCCCTGTTGTCCCCGGATCATGCGGGTGGCCCTCCTCTGGACCCTCTCCATGTTGTCCACATCCCTCCTGAAATGGGGCGCACAGAACTGGACACAATACTCCAGCTGCGGCCTGACCAGCGTCGCATAGAGGGGGAGGATCACCTCCCTGGCTCTACTCGAGATGCACCTGTGGATGCACGACAAGGTCCGGTTAGCCCTGCCAACCATGACCTCGCATTGTCGGCCCATGTTCATCTTGGAGTCAATAATGACACCAAGATCCCTTTCCGCCTCCGTGCTCTCAAGTAGGGAGCTCCCCATCGTATAAGTGTGCTGCTGGTTCCTACTACCCAAGTGCAGCACCCTGCACTTGTCCGTATTGAAACACATCCTGTTCCTGTTTGCCCACCCCTGTAACCTATCCAGATCCTTCTGCAATCTCTCTCTCCCTGCTAGCGTGCTCACCTCCCCCCAAATTTTGGTGTCATCAGCGAATTTAAACAGGTTGCTTTCCACCCCAACATCAAGATCGCTGATGAAGAAATTGAACAGCGCAGGCCCCAGGACCGAGCCCTGGGGGACTCCACTACCCACCTCCCCCCAAGTCGAGTATGATCCATCCACCACCACCCTCTGAGTGCGACCCTTCAGCCAATCTGCAATCCATCTGACTGTGTAGGCATCTATGCCACAGTCGCCTAGTTTATTAATTAGGATGGGGTGAGAGACGGTGTCAAAGGCCTTGCTGAAGTCCAGAAAGACTACATCCACCGCGACACCTGCGTCCATGGCCTTTGTGACCTGATCATAAAAGGCAATCAGGTTGGTCTGACATGATCTCCCCCTAATAAATCCATGCTGATTGCCCCTGAGCATCATCTCGGATGCCGGCCCATCACAAATGTGCTCCTTGATGATCTTCTCAAAGAGCTTCCCCAGGATTGAGGTAAGACTGACGGGCCTATAATTGCCCGGGTCCTCCCTTTTCCCTTTTTTGAAGATGGGGACCACATTAGCTACCTTCCAATCGTCTGGCACCTGGCCCAAGCACCACGATCGCTCGTAGAGCCGTGCCAGGGGCCCTGCAATAACCCCAGCCAGCTCCCTCAGCACCCTGGGGTGGAGAGCATCCGGACCCGCTGACTTGAACGCGTCCAGCCCCTCCAGAAGCTCTCTAACCCGGTCCTCCCCAACCTGAGGTCTGAAGGCGATCCCCTCGCGTCCGGCTTCTATCACAGCAGGGAAGTCCCGGTCCCTGCACAAGAAAACGGAGGTGAAGAATTGGTTAAAGAGGTCCGCTTTATCCTCTGACGCAACCACCAGATTGCCCCGCATATCCTGCAGGGGCCCCACATTACCCGGCGCCTTCTTCATCCTCCCAATATATTTGAAAAAGGACTTTTTGTTATCCTTAATCCTGGACGCTAATCCGAGCTCTATCTCCGCCTTGGCCTTCCTAACAGCCCGCCTGCAGGCCCGAGCAGAGGAGGTATACTCCTCTTTGGAGATTACACCCCCCTTCCACCGGGCGTACGCCACCCTTTTGGCAAGCAGGCATTCCCGGACACCCTTGGTGAGCCAGGGGGGCTTTTGGACACTCCTGCCCGCCTTGCTTCTTGTCGGGATGGACACCCCTTGGGCCCCGAGTATCGTTTCCTTAAGGAACGACCACTCCTCTTGGACGCTGAGTTCCTCTGCCCTCAAGGACCCCAGTTCCTCTCCCACTAATCTCCTCATCTCACTGAAGTTGGCCCTCCTGAAGTCTAGGGCCACCACCTTGCTGCGGGCCCTTGACACTCTACGCTGGATGGTGAATTCCAGCACGCGATGATCACTATTGCCCAGGTGGTCAAGAACCTGGAGGCCTCTTACCAGGTCGTCGCCTGCGGCCAGGACCAGGTCCAGCAGAGCATCTCCTCTGGTGGGACTGTGCACCTCCTGAATCAAGTGGAGGTCCTGCAACTCGGCCAAGAACCTCCTGGAGCGGTCCGTCCCGGCTGACTGCTCCTCCCAGCAGATGTCCGGGTAATTAAAATCGCCCATGACAACTACATCCCTTGCTTTTAGTGTCTCCGCAAGCTGGCCTGAAAATTCCCTGTCCAGCTCCTCCTCCTGATTGGGGGGTCTGTAATAGACCCCCACCGTCAAATCCCTCTCGCCTTGCCCCCCCTGGATCTTGACCCAGAGCACTTCAGCTCGCCCTTCCCCTGACCCCATACTGCTGGCAGAGGATGTGTAGTGCTCCTTGACATAAAGTGCCACCCCCCCTCCCTTTTCTGCCTTCTCTATCCCGCCTGTACAGCCTATAGCCCCTAATGTTAACTGCCCAGTCATGGGACGAGTCCCACCACGTCTCTGTTAACCCTACGACATCTGGATGTGAACTAGCTATTCTGAGGGCGAGTTCCTCCTGTGTGTTCCCCATGCTACGAGCGCATTGGTGTACAGGCATTTAAGGCCTTGCAAAACCGTGTGCCCCCCCCCGATTAGGCAGACTCAACCTTTTGCTATGGGTCGGAGGTCTGGGCTGCCTCATGCAGCACCAGGCTCGGTCTGCTCCCGGACCCTCTGTGCAGTACCTCCTGCACTGAGCTCCCAGCCTTGTTCCAGGGGTCGAGGACCTGAGCCGCCCGAGCACTCCAAAGGTCCTACTCCATGCACCGGCCTGTGCACCGTGTCTCTGGCCACACTCCAGAGGTTGCAGACCCAAGACACCTCATGCAGCTCCCAGGGTCTGGACACTATGCTGCACACCGAGAGCCTAGCCGCTGGCGCCATCTGCCGTTCCCCACTGATGGAAGTCTTCAGGGGTGCTTCTGGGTTACTGCTTCACCCTGCTGAGCAGCTCTCCTCAGCTTTTCTAAGCCCCGCTCTTCTCTCTTCTCTCTCCCAGATGTGTTCCCTCGTGCTGGGCATACAGCTCCTTTTATACTCTCCAGGACTCCACCCCTGAAGTCTTCCAGACCTGAGTGTTGCAGTCTTCAATCAGGTCCGGGGGTGGAGGGAACTCCTCTCCCCCTCCCCTCAGGAAAGGGGCATGACTTAACTCCTCTTGCTGCCTCCTGATTGGTGGATGGGCTCCACCAATCAAAACAGCAAGATTTCAAGCCTGGGACTCAACCCAACCTCCAAAAGGCAAGCCTGCTACACTTGCATGCGATGCCAGTCTGGCATACACACAGCACACAGGGCTGACCTGGGAAGTACCCTGCACATAGGGCTGGTTTGGGGCTTGCACTGCATGTGGAACCTATACTGAAGCTTTAGAGCTTCGGTCACTGATTCAATTCAGAGGGGATTCACCCCAATTCAGTGGCTGAATCTCAGAATTGGAATCAAATCAGGAGGCCCATTAAAAGGTCCGAATCGAATCCAAAGCCTCCGAATTCAGAAAAGATTTGGAGATTCGGATCAGCCGGGGAGAGGCAGGCACAGCTGGGCGACTGCAGGTTCTCTTGCAGCTCCTCTGGCTCTGCCTGCCTCTCCCTAGGCAGGGGGAGCCATGGAAGAAGCCCCTATGGCTGTCCTACTCGGCCCCATCCTCTGCCCAGCTCCAGCTTAGTCCTGGCACTTAAAAGCCCCAAACTCACCAGCTCTGGCAGCGGTGATTAGGGCCTCTGGGCACTCATGGCAGAGTCCCCTGCACAGTGTGGGGCAGTGGGGGACAGCGGGGATCACCCCCCCCGCTTGTCAGCTGTGCAGCAGCTGCCCCATGGCACAGGTCCAGTGCAGTGCAGTGCGGCTTGGCAGGGTGCCAGGTGGGAGTGGGGGAGTGATCCCCACTGCCCCATGCTGCACGGGGAGTGGGAGCTGTATGGTGCGGGGCTCTGCCATGTGGTCCCAGAGCCCCCACAGCCACTGCTACTACCAGTGAGTGCAGATTTTTTTTTTTTTTTTTTTGATTCCCGGACTGCTGGGGCTGGGCAAGGGAGGTGGGGCTTTTTTTTTTTTTTTTTTAAGTGCCAGGATTAGGTGGGGGCTGGGCGGGGCGTACTAAATGTCTGTGCAGTTACTGCACTGTCAGGCACACATGTCGAGGCACCCTCCATCACAGCTGGAGGAGCCATGGGGGAACCTGCAGCCACCCGGCTGTGCCTGCCTCTCTGCAGCCAATCTGAATCGCCAATTCTGATTTGGCCGAATCAAATGGGGACAGTGATTCGAATTACCGAATCGAATCCCTGTCCTCCGAATTGGCCGAATCCTAATTGAATACTTCCCTATTTGCGCAGGCCTACTGAGCAGAACAAAGGAGTGCCAGGCAGAGACAGCCAAGCTAATTCTGAATGAGTTCACTTCAGTACTGGCAGCCCTAAACCAGAATTAGCTCTGCTGCACTGTGCAGTATAGATGTACCACATGTGAGAAATTTCATTTAGTCAAAGATTCAGTTTTCCATTCCAAAAGAAGTTGTACATTTTTTTATCAGCTCTAATATGTTTTATTGAAGACTGTGTGGGGGATCTGTATGTGAAATATATGTACTACATAGGAGGAAAAAGTGTCATAAATTACAGAACTATCAGTGTATGTGTGTACTTTTCATGACCATTTTGTCACTACACCTGCACTCTTGCTAATTAATCTAGCACCTTTATGGTTTATTCTAACAGCTCAAACCTGTATACTGATCCAAATGGCTTTCCACTTTTTGGAATGGGCCTGTTACAAAATGGTTCATGTTTCATCTAAATGTGGAAATTCCCCTTAAAAAAGTAAGCCTGTTGGAGGCCCAGCATGGGTGAGATTCAATCCAGA
>NW_005842898.1:59898-69028 GCF_000455745.1 Alligator sinensis | reverse complement strand
TTCAGACTTGGAAATGGAAGCTTTAAACCACTGAAAAGTGGAGAATTCCTTGCTCAGACCTGATTTCTACTACTGTAAAGCCCAAAAATACCAGTCTTTAAAGTTGTACTCATTGTTTCTCAGACTTTGGGGGTTTAGGCCCTACCACAGTAAAGCTAGCCAGTCTTGTGCTTCCCCTTCTGCCCCCCCACCATTGCCACAGCATTTAATTTGATGCTTTTGCACAAAACTTTTGCCCATAGTTTTGCCTCCCCCAGGACCTTCACAGTTTGGGAAATGTTGCTGCATTAGGTCATATTTGGCTTCCTTTAAAATCTTTACAAATCAATCTCATGTTAACTAAGATGTATGGTTACAGAGGCACAGGGATAAGACAAGCAGTTCCCAAATCCCTAGGTGGGCTTGGGGCATTTCTGTGTCTTCTTATGTCCTGTCTTCAACACCTACAAGAAGGAACACTTACCCGGGGGGGGACATAGGGCAGCTCCTTTGTTCATCCAGGTGGATTCAGGATACAAGAAAGAGCTGATACCCAGCTTCTGTTGGCAGCATATGAGTAATCTGGAAGAACCAAGTGGTTGCTCATTCACAACTTCTGGGGTTAAGGAGGCAATGTTCTTCCATAGCAAGGCAAGGAAGAATCCACTGCTAAGTGAAGCATGTGTTGCATCTGTAGTCCTACCAGAATACTATAGTGTCTTAGTGAGCAAGATGCCAACAAACTAAAAAAAACAAAAACCACCCTGCACTGGACTAACTCTGTTTCCAGAGAACATTATTAGGTCTGAGATGGTAGTTTGGGCAACTCAGTCTTTGGTTTTTTTCTGCTCAGATTGCCAGAAAAGGTGCCAATGAGTTCCAGTTATTAAAGGGTACAGTGTTCATTTGTACTGAAAACGGTTTGGTATTGAGGCTGGGTCCTGGGTTATACAGCATATCTGTATACAAAACGCAGATCAGTATGACTTTGAATAGACGCTGTTCCTGTCAAACTGAGGTGAAGTTTTATCACTAACTTTAGTAGTAGAAGGTTGTGGGGTCTGTGATCTTAGCACTAGCCCTCCTTTACGTAACCATTAACTTGTATTACAATATTAGCATTCTGTCACACCAAGCAAGCAATAATTTTTGAGCTAATAAATAGTGTGTAAAAGGATATCTTTGTTCTTTTAACTCCACTGTTAGCTATTATGCCCATTTCCCCCCTCTGGGACTGTGTATTCAGTTGCTGCTCCCTATAGTTGAGTGTGAGTAAGGAGAATTTCTCCTGCTCAGTGAACAAGTAGCTAGTCCTTAGCTGACATGTTCCAAGGACGCTGCTGTTTGCATACCCACAGACAGAGAAGCAGGTGAAATGCTTGTGTGGATGGAATTGGGGACATCTGTACAAATGTGCTTGGCTGCTTAAATTTTTTTTTAAGAATCTGCAGTCCTTTAGGCACCCATCTCTTTCTCGTTTATTTTCCTAAGGAAAAAAGAAAAAGGCAGACAGAAATAGAAGACAAGAGGCAACAGCTTGAGGACCAGATACTTCAGCTGCAGCATTTCAAGGTAAGGGACTGATGCCAGAAATGATGGATTGACTAAATCTTTTATTATTAGACATGCAGATCACACATCTGAAAGCTGGGAAAAACCTGCTCCGACATGAAGCAGCTTTCGCTGCCGGAGCCTATCTCATCTAGCTAATCATGTCCTGTCTCTTCCTCATTCTGTATGTTTCTCATCCCCAGGACCCCATTAATGAAATGTTTTAGATTGCACAGAAGCAGAAGGGTGTGGGCACATACAGTATGTCTATAATATTATGAAATGCTGGTATTTATTATACATAATAAAAAAACACCAATCATTGTGAATATGGGTGTGCACGGCATGGCTTCAGTGGATTCTCTCTGACTACATAGCTGTTTTAGATTTTTCTAGTGCCTGTCATTAGGGTGTGTGTGTGTGTATCTGAGTGCATATGTATAAAGGTTTATTTGAACTGTGAAGTTATGAAGCATACATGTCATTGTAAATCTTATGCATTCATGTGTGCCAATAGAGGGGCAGGCATATGTGTATGTCGACATACAGATGTGCACTGATTTTTTTTCAGGCTGCTGAACAGCTCCAGGTTCCTTTCAAGCCCATAACAGCTGCAGGTGCTTAGCATTAAAGCATGTCATCCCAGATATTTTTATATTTTTTGCTGCAGTTAGGGAAATGTGTCTTCATATGTGTATGTAAGTAAAGCCGAACCTTATACACACAATACTTGTGTATTCAGTGAATAAAGAGGCATTGTGACAAGATTTGGGGGCCAAATATTGCCAGACTAATTTCGGCAAGTGATCCTATGGAATTCATTGGAATTATTCACCTGAGTAAGGCACTAGGTTTTGACCTTTGATCCATTTTTGCAACAGGGATGCTGGAGTTTATTTTTGAAATAATGGCATTATACTCTGTTTTATACAAAAAATACATACTTCAGTGTGTGCATGTGTGTATTCTTTACTGATAGCGTACTCTATATATTTTCTTGTGTATGCACATGCACACTTGGGAATCTGGGTGCAGAGTATATTTTGTACACACACTCTCAAACCCTAGATCTAAAGTTATGCTACACACATAAGTCTTTTCCTGTATCTCTATATCTCCATACGGTTCTTTAGCCTTGATTGCATTTTTTGTAGACATAATGCATTTAAAAGTAATTGATTGCAGCCTAAGCAAATGCTCCATCACTGTCACCATAAAGCTACGGGTGACACACGTCTTCTGTGTGATCAGTCAATAACATGATCGCGTTTCTGTGGGGCGGCATGAGTTGCCATTTTGTTCAGGCTGCCATTAGATACCAGAGAGAGAAAATTTCTTCTGGCTACCACGATTTGATGTAGCACAGCAATAGCATGCATCTCCAGTGTTATCTGTGCATTTTTAAGCTGGCTGGCATTTGTAAGCTGGCTGGCATTTGTAAACTGGCTATCTTCTTTGTCATATTAACTGTTTCTAAGCAAGCTGACTTTAGTTTTTTATGAAATCCTTGAAACAAACGTTTTTGGGAAGCTTGTTCCTGTTGACTTCATTATTCCAGTGTATTTTCTTTGTGTATATGTAGCTAAAAAACATTACCTCCTCCTCAGGTAAAATCTTGTAAGGTATTTTATTGAGCCAGCTCTTTGGCTGGTGTAAATCAGAGATGTTACATTGACTTTCAGTCCACTATGTTGATTTACATCACCAGACCATCTGGTCCATACAACCTATTCCTCAACTGACACGAAATGACTTTGTATTATTCCCTTTACTTTGGGAGTTGTAGGTTGGAGCAAGGCCAATAACTAGTTAGTAGTTACAGTTAGGGAAGTTCAATGTAAATCTTTCCCAAACACAAATGTGAGCTGTGTTTATATCTCTCTAATTTTGGGGCTGAGGACATATACTTGTATTGGGGCTTTGTACTAAGCCTGACACAGTGACAAAAGGGGCTTATACCAAGGCTGCCAGGAAATGAAGTAACAACTGGCACTGGTTATAGCAGCCTTGTGGGCTGCCTAAATTATGCCCTGGTCCCCATAGGCAGCATACTAGCAGAGGATAGATGAGAGGCCCAAACACATCTGCCACACTCACTGATGCTTCTAAATGTGCCTCCACACTGCAGGCTCTCGTGAGAAGTGATGGGCCTGTCATCTCTGTGCCTGATATTCATAGAAGGCACTTTTTACTGTTAGGCCTTTCCAGGAGGAAAGGCCAACCTCCTCCCCTATAGTTCAGTAAAATACGTTAAAAAAAAAAAGAGTGTGGCAAAGGAGGACCCTAAGTTCAAGAAAGGAAATCCCCATGCAATGACTACAAATGTACCTGATTAGCCCTTTGAACATAGTGGCCATTTGTAGATGTGCTCACCATTTTCTAAACCATGTTAACTGTTCAAATGCTGGGTTAATAGACGATCAAGAAGGTTTACCCCCTTTTCAACGACCAGTAGCCCATGTGCATAGGCAGAATTGGGGACTTGGCCAGGATACTGATATTTAGTCAGGAGAGATGGCACATTTGACTTTGTAAAGGTGTTTACTTTTGACTTTGTAAAGGCTGCGGGAAGGGGACAACCTATGTTGTGTTGCAAAAACCCAATTTGCTGTGCTTATCTGCATGCCTAAGGAATGCTTATCTGAGTTCCTAAAGACTTTCTCCTAAAAGCAACGCTGTATATACATGTTCATTAATACAGTTTAAATTGCCTAATTTGGACTGCCCCGGTCTGCACTTTAATCCTCATTCAATGAGGATTAGTTAATTTGACTGGAGTCAAATTTAATTCAGACTACAGACGTCTGCACGTTTATAATGACAGCTGTAGTCCAGATTAAACCTAGAAAAATGTAATATCTATAAACCAGAGTCTTCTGGATCTAACTACCCTAAATGCCTGGGCCATTTTAGCAATTGCTTGTTCTTACACTCCTCAGGCAAAGCAGTTTATATTTGATATTCTCCAGCACAAGGCACAGCCAGGTTATACACAGTTTTGGCAGTACAGCTGTTCAAAATTTGGTTGCAGCATAAGAATGCACTTCTATTCGTTTGCTTCTTTGTATGGAAGCAAACAGGGCCAGCAGATATGTGTATTTGCACAGCATTGAGTGGTCCATTATATGGAATTGTGGCAGATGAAGGCTGTAGAGACAAAAATCAGTCTCTTCAAGGTTCATTACCACAATGCTGTTGTATCAATCTCTAAACTCCCAGAACTGGATTCTTACCTCCTGGGCAGATTGCTGTGATTTCTTTAAGTCAACAAATTTCAGACAACTCACACCAGCTAAGATTACAGCCTATGAGTTCAGACACAGATGTAGTTAAATAGTTTAGCTTTCCTAACCCTGGATAGAAGATTGGTTTGGTTTGTAAACTAAATGGATTTCAACAAGTTTGATATTATGTATTTGTCCTGGGCCACAAAAACATTACGGATTGATTTAGTAAACTTTCATAACTATGTGAAGTACTGAGAGATTCAGAATGTCAATGTAGATCACAGCATGAGGACTTTATAGGGAGGTTCACTAAAACAAGCAATATTGGGAATAATCTTCCAACTGTTGTAGCTGCATTTATTTCAGCATGTATGATAGCTGGGCTGAGTTAAGGGTGTTTATCTCAGAATTTTAGTCTCCTTTACTGTTGTACTGGCATGGTTCATTCTTTATGAGATGCAACAATAGTTTTATAAAAAAAAAAATCTGCTGTGTAAAATGATGCATTTAATTACCGAATAAGAGTTCTGAATACTACACGAATCTGGGTAAATTCAGACAATTAATGGCCTTGAAATATGAGCATTTTAGATGAGATTACCTGCCATTCTCAAGTGGTTGAAAGCAATTATTCTCTGGCTGCATGCATCACAACACAGTCCATTCACATTTCCTTTGTTATATACCTGGGTAAGCCTGATAAACCTGATGTTAATGCTGACTATGATTAGAGGCAGTATATTGTATTGTCTATGTAGTAAGGCTTGGAATTAGTAATATACAATTTGTATATGCATGGTGTCTCACACAAAGCTTTTTACAAATAACTTTGAGAATTACGTAAATGTTCCCTCTAATTTCTAGATGAGGAAACTGAGGCACAAATATATTGTGTAATTTCCCATGATGTGTCTCTGCAGAGCAGGAAACAGGTTTTAGATCTCTGGATTCCCCAAGTATGCTTTTTACCCACTATGTGGCCCAATAATGGCTGGAAAAGGGATGTGTGGGGCCTCAGCTTGCAGAGCTGTAAAGCCTCTGAGGCATTTCTTCCACTCTTGAAACAGCTCAAGGTGAGGAAAGCAACTTAAAGTCCCTTCCTCTGGGACAGCATGGTCTGTGCTGCTCTTCTTGATGGTACAGTACAAAATCTCACACACTTGACCCAGTTAATTCCTCAATGCCTAGGCATTCTTCCCCTCTTTAATATTATATGATTTATCATTATGATGCATCATATCTTTAACTCAGCACTGACAAATGCTAGTATGACAATATCAGGGCTGGATAAATAAAGTCGAAGTTGAGGTTTTACAAGATTCTTTACAGTATAGGTTAGAAAATGAGCAAATTCCAGATGACTGTTAGTTTCTTTTGCCACGTGATTCTCTTATTCCGCTATGTTAACTGTTGAATGTTTTGACATCTGGTAATGGTTTTGTTTGTGACGGTGTATCCTGAAAGTAGCAACTGCTTCCAAGAAATTATTTGGTCAGACTTCAGCAGAGAGAAGGAACTTCAGTGGTGATATGACCTACTTCTAAGAACTGTAGTACAACCATCATAGTATGGTTTTCAAGATCTAAGTGCCTCTCTATTTAGTTAAATGAAATATATATGACAGCTTACAATGTATGCAGTCTGGTGACTGCCAGTAGCATAATAAGCAACACTGTAATACTAAACTTACCCACTGAATGAAAAATTAGTTGTTATAATGCATTAATTTATCTTACAATTCTCTTATATGAAGGATATCAATATTGTGAATTTCTCTCTGTATATTTCTCAATAACTAAAATACATAAGCACTTAATCTACAATGTAATTTTGCTTCCACTTTAGAGAGGATAGGATTTTTAATGGTATAGAGGTTATACTAATATATGGTTTTAACTTAAATGTCTTAATCTAAAGGAATGTATGGCTTTTCTTTTCGGGTTTTTTTGTTTTTTTTTACTGTATGATCACATGGCTCTCTTTCACTTATTCCACTCTTAGAAAAAACAGCTGTGAGAGAATACAAATGAGCTTCCATATGTGACAGTTGGGAAAGATGAAGGTAACATTTGCACATGAATAATTCTTAATTTATACTTCATAAATCATCCTAGAAAATTAACTCTTAAGCCTTAACTCAGCAAAAAAGCCACTACAAATATTTGTCAATACTTACTTTCATTAGCCTTACCATTCGCTTATTATTACGAAGCAAGATATATGCCATCCATACTTTAATATAAATAGTGTTGCCATTTTTCATGCATATAATGAACCAAATTCTGCTCTCACTTGTATCAGATAAACTCCCTCGATATGTAATGGCCCCCCACTACCATGGCATCTGGTATCTCTCATAATCACACTCTGAGTGACTCTCAATTTTTTACAGGCTGAGCTGGTGCTGTTATTTCCATCTTAAAGACTGGGATGAGGCACAAAGAGACTAAGAACTAAATCCAGAAATGCATTTAAGTGTTGCAGTTGCTGAGCGATTAAACCCTTGGCTGCTAGAGTGCTAACCAGAGCTCCTGGCAAAGCTCTGCAAAATATGTAAAATGCATAGGACCACAAAGCATGTTTGAAAAGGAGGAAGACACACGTGGGCTCTCTTTTGCTTTTAATTGCACCCTAAGCAACTGCAATGGGCATTGAATCAGCACAAAATTCATCTCACTCTCTTGTGAATTAAGATTAATGCAGAGATTTGTGATTGGTCAGCATCAGCAGGCAGAAAAGAAGATCAGGCATCAACAGTCTGTCTCGCCCTCTACCTACTGAACTAGACATGTTCATCTGAAGCACGTAAACTGCTGATCCCTGTTCTAGTTGTTCTGGTTCTAGACAAAATGAGAGAATAGGACATAGCTCTCATTTAGTTTTTCAGCCATTCATTCAACCTAGTCACATACATTGTCTTGAATAACATTTCGTTTCTTCATTAATCAGGCTCTAATATAATTTGCATAAGAGTAAGATAGACACTGGGCTCCCCTATCTTGCACGTTCAAAGGTGACTTTTGTACTTTCTGACATATGTGACATTCTGAAATGGGCATCTGTAATGCTGGTTCTCACAGTGTTGTTGCCTTTGAGCTGCCAGATAATGATGCCTGGAATACTCCTCTATAGTACGAGAGAAGAGTAGAGGTATTTATTATGGAAAGTATTTTCAGTGATCACCTTCCCTAGGTATCATACTGCTAGATACCAACATCACAGGTGAGGATTCTGTTTAAATGAAATTTCAGTGATCCCAAGTATAAGGAAAAAAGAATTGTATTCCCTGTATGATGGCACTTTATGGGAGGAAAAGGGGCACTATAATCTTTGACAAGAGTGACCAAGCTGCCACAAGTGGCATGGGCAGTAGGGGTGTGTGAAACAGGCCATATTCGATTTGGATTCAGCCTGAATTGAGGACAGTGATTCAATTTGTCGATTCAGATCACTGTCCCTGATTCTATTCAGCCGAATCCAACTGCGAAGATTCGATGCTGATCATCGGTTCAGCCATAGACAGAGCTTTAAATGTTTTTTCTATGCATCTTGAGGTACCAGGCATGGCTTGTGAACGCTGTGATGCTGGGGCAGAAGAAGCGTCCCTTGGGAGTGCAGGGCGGGAGGGGGGGCCATGCGCACTTGGCGGAGAACACATAAGTGTACCGGAAGCGCTTCTGGTCCACTTCCGGGTTTACTGCCAAGCGCCCTGGGGACCCCCCGCGCTCCTGTGCGACGCTCCATCTGCCCCAGCATCTCAGCATTCACAAGGCGCCTGGTACCTTCAGGTATGTAGAAAAAACATTTCAAGCTGCGTCTATGTCCGAATCGTTGAATGTTTCTGAATCAATTTGGAAGGTTCCGATTTGATTCAGAGAGATTAAAGGATCTCCTGATTCGATTCAGATTTGGAGATTTGGCCACTGAATTGGGCCAAATCTCTGCCAAATTGAATTAGGGACTGAAGCTTCGCACAGCCCTAGTGGGCAGCCTCTCTGGGTAGCACGTGGCAAATCAGGGAGGGGAAAGCATCATAGGGCAGATAGGAAAGGAAGCAGAAAGCAAAGCAGCAGATGGGTCAGGGAGCACAGGGCAAGAAAAAAAAAAAGCACAGAAGCAGCTCAGGCAGAGGAAGGGGGTAGAAGTGGAAGTTGCAGGTTAATTTATGGCACACCTACCAAAAACATTGGACCTCCCCCCCACCTACACACACACACATACTGATCTATGAAATCATTTCTCTCTCTGTTCAGGTCATGGGAGGAAGGTCACATCCTTCTTTTCTTCCATTCAATGGAAATAGTCAGGGTGTGGCTATATTGCATCCCTGGTGCATTCAGGGGAGAAATGCTCTGAAGCACACACCCTCCATC
>NW_005842898.1:29213-59867 GCF_000455745.1 Alligator sinensis | reverse complement strand
GCATACTTCAATACCAGAAATGTCACACTTTACTGATGCCATTGCAGAGGTATCTCCTGTGGCTGCTCTCAAGTGTGCTGTAAACAGAGGCCTTCATCTCACATCAGGATCAAAGCTAGTAGACAAAGTGTATTCAAGAGCATCCATCCCTGAGACTACTGGAGATGTGGTGCAGAACTTCCATAACAGGCCCAAGAAGCATGGCAGGCATCAGCAACGCATTTTTTTAATTAGGGTAGATCAGAGGGACAGTGTTTTGATAACATTGTGGAGTATTTGGAATTCCATTGGTACCAAAGACCTTTCTAGTCCTCAGATGCTGAGAATAGTCATGGATGCAAGTCAGATGCTAAGTGCCAGTTCCTCAGCTAATGTCAATTAGCAGAATGCCATTGAAATTAACATGTACCACCAATGCTTATGGACTATTACATCCAAGTCATGGTGGATCAGAAAACAGAGCAGCAGAGACTAAGGGAATAATTGCCTATTCTCCCTATCTCCTGGGTGGAAACTTAGACCAGGGCTAACCTGCAGTACATGTACCACAAGTGTCTGTGTGTCGTATGTAGCAGAGTGGCAGATAGGGCATGGATCGTAAAGCAGAGCTGCAGATCAGGCAGGGGACATGGGGTAGGAAGCAAAAAGCACAGAGGCCGATTGGGCAGGGAGTACAGGGCAGGGAGCAGAAAGCAGAGCAGCAGATTTGACAGGGGAAAGGCCTTCACAAAACACGGAAAGCCTAGCATTCGGCTTTCCTTTAGGATAACACCATTAGAGCCCTGTCTCTGCCTGCCAGTCTGCTGCTTTGCATTTTGCAGGAATTTTGACAAACTCATTACAGGAGGTTTGCATCTCTGCAAATGACCTCAAGGGCAAATCTTTGTCCCACACGCATGATCTTCCCCCTCCAACTGACCTAATACTCCTGCACAAAAAATACCAAATGACCCAGATTTAGATGTTTTAAACAGTGTACATAATTATTCACAAAAGAATAACAAATGAACCCTTGAGCAGCATCACTCTTTCCAGTTGGTTTGTTCAGCTGAAGGAGATGTGGGGAAAGAGGTGATAACCCTGGGCATCTGGATTCTTGAGCAAAACTATTTTTACTTTAACAGGTGAACTTTGTGCTTACACGGGGGGTCACAATGCTAAGGACTTTTAAAAGCTGTGGTGGTTTCTCATGGGGCAGGGGTGGCCAACCTGTGGCAAGCATGCCACAAGTGGTCCGGGCAGCCTGTATTTGTGACATGCTGCAGATTGGGGAGGGGACAGCCAGCACAGAGGCAGTTGGACCACAGATCAGAAAACAGAGCAACAGATTGGGCAGGGTTAGAGGATCAGAGTGGTAAAGGCTTGTCCCCACTGTCATAGAGGTTGATGAACTGGTTCAGAAAACAATAATCTCTTCCCACTACACCCTATCTTTTTTCAGAATCGAACCTGAAGTGAATATGTGGATTAAAAATAACAAATTTTGGGCTCATAGAAGCAGAAACATAAATAGTTGGGGAGGTTGCTGTGCAGTTTTTAGTCCAGTTGTGCTGAGCGAAGAAGTTTAGGTGAGAGATTTTAAGCACAGACAGAAATGCAACTCTCCCAGTCTAACTCATGACACTTTACAGAAAGTGCCATGAGTTAGGCCAATCCTTCCAGCCCAACAGACATTAGCTGTTAGGTTGAGAGGGTGGAGGATCGAGCTCTAATTTGCAGCCAAACCAAGGAGAGAAGCTGTATCTCTGCAGCCTCTTCCCTACCTTCATCCCCCTCTCCCAGCCCCTGGAGCTGTTAGGATGGGAGGGGGAGAAGGCAGGGGAGGGAGGTCTGTTCTGGGGTTTCCCCAGCCTGTGCTGGAGTGAGGGAGTGGGTGGATTGGAGTCTCCCCACCTTTCCGTGTGGGAAGTGCAGCTCCAATCCACCTGCCCCACCCTCCAGTGCCAGCTGGGCAACCCCCAGAATGTACTCCCTCCTCTCCCCCGCCACCCCCCGTCCCATTCTGAAAACAGCAGATGGGTTGCATCAGCCCAGCTCTGCTCCTGGCACTTGTGCACACACAAGTTAATGAGGGCGCTACACTTTGAAGCACCTTCGTCTGAACACTCATGTAATGAGGGTTTGGATTGTTGTGGGATCAGGCCCTTTTAAAGTGCTGTGCAGCCGCACACTTGTGTTAGGTCATGGCCATAAAGCAATTTCAGGGGTCAGATTGGGCAAAAATTGTCACTTCTGTCTGTGCCTAAAGAGTGTTCCAGATGTAAAATTCCCAAAGGCAGGAGTGGTTGCAGCTGGGGTTCTGGGTGAATTTCCTCTTTGACTTGGCTGGTGCAGCTGAAAAGAGAAACAGCTTCTGTGGGAAAGATGACCCTTTATTGTAAAGCAGCATCATTTCATTTGAATTGAATACAGCAGTGTCAGGATCTGGCTGCTGAATTCTTTTGAGCTCACCCTGACTGAATCCAAACCTTTCAGGTTTTCCCATCATTAGTTCTCCAGAAACTACTTAACTACCGTTTCCAGCAAAAACACTTCTCCCCCAGTAATTGGACTTGTCATGTTGTCAACCTTCCATAAACAAACCTGACAATATTCTGCAGATATCTTCCTTACCCCTCAGAAACATGCTGAAAATCAGGTCCCAGAAGTCTGCGTGAAAATTTTAGTTCAGTTCAATTATTTTTATTTCATTCAAATTTTCTTTTTTTAGCTTAAAAGTTTTCACAGATGTGTCACTTTTTTTAGCCTTGACTACATGTGCTTTACTTTGAATTTGCCTTTTAAACTTTTATAAAATGTGAAAAGCAACTTCTTGCTGTGAATAAATGTTGTAGCTATGATCCTCATACATTTAAAAAATCTCAGCCCCAGTTGGAGCTGACCTTTGAGGTAGAGAATTCTCTCTCAGATGGCTGAGACAAACATCGCTTTTCTCTCACATGGAGATTTTATATGTATTCTCATTGTGTTGTTTCCATTAATCTAAAATAAGTCATCTAGACTATAGGGGCTTGCTTTATTGTTTTTTCCTCTTCTTTATATAGCAATAACTATCCACTCAGTTTACATACTTTAGAAGTCAACATGATATTTAACTCTGAGACATGGACAATTTACCAGTGATGCACAAAAATAGTTACACTTGCAGTCATCCTAATGCATGAGTAGTCCATGGGAAATTTACTGTGAGGCCACAGAGTAACAAGCACTTTTTCAAAGTGGGACAAACTTTACCTCTTATAACTACAGCTGCAGTATTTCTTGTGATCAAGTTTCTAAATAGGCAAGACCTCAGATTTGAGTATGTGAACATGCAGCTCACCTAGATATGTAACTGCCAGATTTTGCAGGGCTTTTTCCTGCATGTAGATGTAAAGAGAGTTGTAGGTTTTGTTTTAAAATCTAATTTTGAACATTTGGACCTATGAACCCCCTGCTATTTTGCAGCTGGCACAAAAAGCCCCCTTTCATGGTCAGTAGAAAGACACAATAACATTGAAATCTGTCCCATTCCAAGAAAAGGACATCATTTCAATTTCTGTGTTTACTCCTTAGTTTCACTGCCAATTTTTATTTTTACAATCATGTTTTCCTGTTTCTTAAAATATTTTTTCTTCTCTGTTGCTGTGCAGAAGAGGCACATAAAAAGGGAGAAATGATCAACTGAATATTCAAAGGAACGAAAGGGCTGTCAAATGTACCAGACATAGCAAATGAGCATCAACCAAAAAGAGAATTTTCTCTGATCTTTTTCATTTATGATAATTCTGTGTGTTAAATGTAACAAGAGCAGATGATCTTTCTTGTATATTAGTCCTGGGCCAGCCCAACACATACTGGTTCCTTATTGAGCTTCTGTTCTCTTATACACACTTTTTACTACAAAACAGATGTGAAAGTCTTTTATACACATGACAACTTTATAATTTTAATTATACTGCTAAAGATATAGCAATACAGTCAACTTAGTGTGGACACAATTATACCAGTCCAAATGTGATTATTCTGTTTATTCCTTCACAGGAAAAAAGACCTGTAGCAGTGTAAGGCATCTTTATACTGCCATAGCTGCATACATGTTAGGTTTGTAGTGGTATAACTATTTCAGTAGAATCAATACATCTCTTAAGTGACAGGGTTAAATCTGTACAAAAAGGAATATTTAAAGTGTATGTTTAGACAAGGTGCAAAATGATGAGTAAAATTATGTTCACTAATAAATTTTCAAAACTGACTCAGTTTCCTAGTGTGGACAAGGTCAGAGGCTCACCTGCTTACAACAAATGCATGTTCTCACCTACAGAAAACAACTATGTCATTGAAGTTAGCTTCTGCTAGACAGACTTTGCACACAATAAAAATATTATGAGCTAGAACACACCAGGGACCTGAAACTCTGTGCCAGCTCCATATCAGCATCATTCTTGTTATGCTGGTTAATGTCACCTGCTTATCAGTGGAAAGTAGAGTTTCTCTATTGTTGCAGATGACCAGGGTCACCTTCCTTTTCAAGTGTGTTCTCTGATACTGAAATTGATCCAGAAAACTGTGCATGATCAAATACATATTAGTGTGAACACGGATAGATTTGTGGAGCACAGCCGAGTTCATTCACCTATAGACCTCCCCTCCAATAAAATAGCATTAAGGGTCTACACTTTCAAAAACAGCCTTTGTCTCTACATACTCTGATGCAGTTGGCAAGGGATCTGCCTGCTGTATCCAGTTTATGTCCACAAATCTTTTTTGCATGTGCAGATTCACTCTGGAATGTTTCTGCCATCTATCACCAAGGCACCTGTTCACATAACATCCATACAGACTGCCCTTCCTCCGCTTCTTGCAGACCCAGGGCAAAGGCTCCCTGCAGTTCCAGTCTGAGGGCTGATCTGCACTGTGCTCAAGCTGAGAACTAGGCCTGTGTGAAGTGGCCGGTATTCCCTTTGGATTCAGCTGATTCGGGGGACAGTGATTCAATTTGGTGATTCAGATCACTGTCCCAAATCAATTTGGCTGAATCTGATTCGGAGATTCGGCTGCTGCTTAATCTCCAAATCACCCAGGCCCATCCCCACCCGCTCTCCCAGCCCGGCAATGGCTGCCCCGCCTGCCCCAGCTCCTGGCACTTTGAGAAAAAAAAAAAGCCACCCTCAGCCGGTGCTGCAGGGCAGGGGGAGCAAGCCCCATTGCCCCTCACTGCCCCACGCTGTGTGGGGGGTCTGCACAAGCCCCCCAACCCTCCCCCCACTGTCACAGCCCCCCCATGGCTGCCTTACCTGCTGCAGCTCCGGCCCTTTAAGACCCCCCCAAAACCCCAGACTCGCTGTTCCTGCTGGTGGGAGGCGATCCCTGCTGCCCCCTGCTGCCCTGTACCATGTGGGGGGCTATGCATGAGCCCCCCCAAAGCCCCAAGGCCACTGTAAGAGCTGATAAGTCCTGGGCTTTTTCTTTTCTTTTTTTTTTCTTAAAGAGCCGGAGCTGGCTCACCTCCCCGCCAAGCAGCACCCAGTGAGTCACTGGGAGCTGGGGTGGGCAGAGCAGCCATGGTGGGGCTGGGGGAGTGGGCGGAGGTCGGGGGGGCTGGGGGGCAGGCAGAGGATGGGGCCTGGCAGGTGTCCCCCCCAATCCTCCCGCCCCTACTTACCAGCTCCAAGTCCAGCTGAGGCTCCCTGCTGCAGCCACCAGGGACTGTCCAAATCGTCGAAGCTCTCTGAATCTTTTCCAAAGGTTCAGAGAGCTTTGAATCGATTCGGACCTTTTTATTAGTCCCCTGATTCAATTCGGATATGGAGATTCGGCCACCTAATCAGGCCAAATCTCCTCCAAATCAAATCACGGCCCAAAGCTTTGCACAGGCCTACTGAGAACCAACTAGTTGCTCAGCACAGGGGCTGCTGAGTACTGTGTGCAGCAACAACTGAGGCAGGGCCATCAGAAGAGTAGTGTCAAAGGTGAGCTTTCAGAGCAGCCAATGGAAGGAAATGGGAGGAATCTCAGATTTACCGTAAGTTTGTGCTCTTTGCCTTTCCCTGCTGGCTCTGCTTTATCATCTGAGGCAGATGCTTATTCCACGTATGGACAGGCTGATTCTGTTGATTCTGTTGCTCCTTATGGGCCTGTTGAGTCTCCTCTGCTTATCTGCCTGCCCAAAATGCTACTACTACTGTCACGACTGTAGAGCTCCAAGTACAAAGTGCAAAGCTGGGTTCAGTTCTGCAGTTCTGCCCAATGGACCCGCTTTTGCTTCCTTACCCATCATCCCCTGAACATGCACTTCTCCCCTCTAGCCAGAGACACAAATGGAACTTCATACACAGAGGGTGCATCTTCACGTGTGCTTTACTATGGAGTAGTCTAATTAGCTCTGCAGTAGCGCATCACCGTCTACACATGTGCCAGTATTAGGGCATAGTAAACTAATTAACTCCACCATAAGATAGTACTGTTGGGGACAGTACTGTCTTATAGTGAAGTCATTATATGAGATCAAACTCATGTAGATGGGGACTGAGGGTGTAAATTGTGCCCAGTCACCCCAACCAGCCAGGGGCCAGACTCTTGCCTGACCTTTGTGCCCCAGCCAGCCCCTCTCCCACCTGACACTGACACCTGAAGCCCAGGGCTGACCCTGCCATGTCCCCTGCCAGAGGGGTGCTACTTCACTCCAGCTCAAAGTGCTGCTGTCCCAGGCACACATGTAGACTCTGCTCTTGGGAGCGTTTGACTCTGGCTAAAACTGCTCTGGAATTTATTGCTTCACTTTACTTTCATGTGTACAGCACTCTGTAATGCACTGTGATAGGGACCTTCCCCAGCATGGCCTGACACCTCTCAAATGTGTGCAAAGAAAATGCATCTCTTCCATAGCCTTTGGGTATGCTAGCAGAGAGAAAGATGTGGTTCTAATTATGGGATGACACCAGGCATTCAAGGGAGAATGCTGCAGTATACTGTTGCATATTCACCCCTCATGTTATACCGTGAAATGGAACTGCTGTAGAGAATCCCTAGCCAGTAGTTTCTGTTGCCAATAACCTCTCTGTCTTTGATGTACACCCAACACCACTTTAAGATGATTACATTACAATCATTTCAGGGCACAGTGGGTGTGGAGCACGTGTACCCTGTTTCACTGCACCCCTCTCCCCCACACACACACACACATACAATGTTTTGATAGTGTGCACATGCTCCCAATGGTAAAGTTAGGAAAGTAGAATACCCCAGTAAGTCAGTAATCCTCTATCAAGGCCCCAACAAAAGCATGAGATTTGATTAAAGATATTTAAAATTAAAATAGTTTTGTTTTTTTAATTTGACTCCAAGGCTCAGAAACAGGAAGGCATGTTTACAAACCATTCTTCTCAACCACTTCCTTATTGTAAGAGGAAGGTGAGATTCTCACCTAATCACATGCCTCCAGGAGCTAGGATTTAAAGTACAACACTGAATATCATGAGACTCACAGTAAAAACATGAAAGCGGGCAACACTTGGCACTGTTTCATTTGTTTCCTCTATGGATTTGATTAGAAGTGATTGTTTATGAGTTCTGGATGCATCGAGTATTATAAGTATTCAGAGCTGAATGGGCACCTATGCACGTGACGGACATCTGCTCCAACATGTGATAAGTAACACACGTCTAAGCAGACTCGATTAATTGAGTCTGCTGCGAGTCTGCTGGAGCGTGATAATTAGCATTCTCCAGCAGCCTCAGTGTCACATGTATTCAGCATCCCTGCATTTCAAAATAACGCTGGGACGCTTTAACTAATTCATTTGATGAGCTTCAGTTAAAACACACCCACCACTATTCTGAAGGGTGGGATACTGAATACACATGATGCTGCAGGTGTTTTAATTAGAGTGGCTCTAATTAAACACACGCTCTCCACCTTCTACTCCAGAACATATATTTAGATGCCCAAGGTGTTTTATGACTACTGATAGGTCACATGGATGTGTTAGTGCTCCCTGGTTGGATGACCATAAGTCCTATGATGCAGAGACCAACAGAGCTTTAGAGTTCCCAGCTTTGAAGCACTTAAACACAATTGAATTATTTGCGAACATGCCTTGTCCTTCTTGGGTTGCGTACATGCATACTAAGTCGATTTAGCTACATCGACTAAAATTAAGCCATGTCGGAGCATACACATGCACAACTTCTTGACATGGAGGCAGCCATCGTGTGAGCTAAGTTGACTTAACTAATGCAACTTAAGATAATACATCTCAGAGGTGTATTATCTTGCACTGCATTTAAGTCAACTCTGTTCCACCTATGTATGTACACTCTGACAGTTAAGTCAGCTTAACTGTTAGCAAGTTAGTACATGTGTATATACCCCTAGTTTGTAGTGGGCTTTCCAGAAACATCCTTCTGAGAAAAGAATTAGGGCACTAAATTTTATTGGCCAGACGCAGAGACAAATTAGCTTTGCATTAGCACAGTATGTATGCATACTGGAGGCGATGAGATCAGGTTGAGAAAAGTGAGCTCAGATCCATTTTTTACTTGTTTTAGTCACCTTTGCAGTAGGACTCTGGAAAAGAGATTTGGGAATCCTTTCCCCAAACTGTCTCAAGTAATGTTCCATTTCATTTGTATGCATGGTCATGTTGGAAAGATTGTGGTCAGATAGATTTCATAAACACTAAGGCTGGACGGGACCTTGCAAGATCATCGGGTCCAGCCCCCTGCCCAACGATACTTGATTAAATCTCTGTATCAGGATCCAAATGGGCAGGGCTGTGTTATTTTGTCTCCTGTCCTGTATTAAAATATGACACAGACAAAATAAGTCCTTCAACAAGTGCGTGAACTCTTGCTTTCCACAGGCTCCTGTATGATTATCACATGGGCATGGTCTGAATTGTAAACTTACCCTGACCAATAGTAGAGCTTTCTGACATAACTAGATGCCGTGTTCAAGCCATCTCCTACACTGGAAGCAGTGTAGCTGTGCCTATTTGATATTGCAGGTAACTTGATTAACATAAAGTTAGGTACTTTGGGAAATGCAGCTGCATGGCTTACAGCTTAGGAAACAGCCAACACGTTGCAAAGTGACATACTTGAGGTTGCTGCTGCCAGACATGGCATCCAGTTCATGGGCCCATTCTGGTGCGCAAGGAGAGATGTGGCAGTAATAATTAATTGTTGGTGCTCCCTGCCATCAAATTTAAGGACCCATGGAGAGCCCTGCAAGCTAGATGACATGACTCAGGGCTATATCTGGCCTGCAAGCCAGAGGCTGAACAATACTGGATAAAATGTTCACTTTAAAGCATAAAGCATGTAAAAGCTTACTAGACTGTAAGGAAAGAAAGCGTTCTGATTCCCCGGAAAAAACAGAAACTCACTGTTGGTTCTAGGGGGGCAGGGAATCTAGCTGGTTTCCCCTAGCAATGGCCCCTCCTTTCTCCCACCCTCTCCCTATTTCAAAATAGGACAGGGGAAAGGGACTGGAGGGACCTCATTCTAGAGGTTCCCCAGCCAGCACTGGAGGGTCAGGTAGGTGAAATGGGGCCCCCCATCTTGGGGGGAGCTCCAATACACCCACCTCTCCCTCCAGCAGAGGCTGAAAAAAACCCCAGGCTAAACTCCCGCTGCTCCCTTTCCCCCTTCCCATTCTGAAAACAGCCACAGGCTGAGAAGCAGCACAGACAGAAGTTACAGAAGACATACTGTTTTGAAATATTTTCCTCTGACCCCTCATGCAATGAGGCTTCAGGTTTTCATTCATCTGGCCATGTTGAAGCTGTCTGCAGCCATGCACTTGTGTTTGGTCATGGCTATAGACTACTTTCTGTGGCCAGATTGGGTGAAAATTGTCACTTCTGTCTGCGCCCCTGGTGTAGCAAGTCAGTCAAGTGGGGAAGCTAAGAGAGACCTAGTTTTTGTGGGGACCATGCCTGAAAAAGTGGGTATTCATAAATGGACATGCATTGAGTACATGTTGTATTACATGGCCATGTGGTATATTTGTATCATATGGACTTATTGTGTTTGTGCATATAAATAATATTATCAAATCATCTCCAACACAGCAAGTACCCTGTCTTGAGGAGTATTTCTAATACATTTCTTCACTTCCCAGAATAGCCTACTGTAAATTCCCAGGTGCAGTAGTTAGTAGCCATAACTAGTTCTTTTGAATCTGAAAGTGCCTTTTCCCCTCTGGGAATGATGAGTTCAGCCTGCAAAAACCAAGCTACCAGTTTTACTTTAGGTAAAATATGCTGACGGCTCACCCAGGAAACAGGAGTTCTAATGCATCATGACAAAATAAGGAGAAATTACTAAGTGAATATATTTCCTCAAGAGAGTCCAAATTGCTCTCTATTCAGGAATACATTAGCATCTCTGGAGTTATATATAGCAGGGTTAAAATGGGAAAGGTTGTAGCAGTCATCATCTTAAGTCTGGCCATTAGAGTCTCAAAGTTAGATACTTGACTCCAACTTTTCCTCAGTTTAGGAATCATGATATTTAGCATTTGATCTGATTTAAACTCAGTCATGGTTCTTGAAAGTTAAATAGTCCATCATGCAACAGACCCCACTTATTTATTGTAGTAGGATAGAATGGCACAGGCCAGCCTAGAACACATTCTGCCCACCTGGCAGCAGTGGGGGTGGTGAGTTGTGCCTCCCACTGCCGGGAGGGCAAGGGGTGCATGGCCAGCATGGGCCCTGCAGAGAAATGGCAGAGAGCCCCAAGCCTACAGCAAGCAGCCCCTATCTGCTATCACCCTGCTCGGCTTGGCTCAGGTTACACTTAAAAATTGTGCTGGCAGTGCTTGAACTAAGGGTCATTCAATGAGCTTTAATTCAAGCACCCCCACCACCATTTTTAAGCACCAGGATGCTGATCCCCTGGACAACCTGTCTGTGGCTCTGTCCCACTCCCAACCCCAGCCCTGACCCTGGGTCCCATTCACCACCCTGACTGAGCAGCACCCACAATCCCTGCCTCTGCCCCACTCCCTCCCTCCCTCACTATGGGGGCCTCTATCTGCCCCCCAACACCCTTTCCCTCCCCCATGCCCCTTCTCCTACACAGATGTACCTGCAGGGAGCTGTTCTCCACGCTGCCTGGCTGCATTCCCATAAATTGATTATTGGATCGGTATCAGCCGATATGGCTGGTTAATAATCGTCTATCAGGATCGGCCAAGAAAATCTTTATCGGTGCACCTCTAGCAAAGAGATCTCTCTCCTGTGCCACCATAAAAAATTTTATGGCAGCACAAATTGTAAGGAAACAGATATCCTAGCCCATTATTGCACTGCAAGTACCCAAACATGGTGCTATGACTTAAGGCAGTCACAGTTCCCTGCAGGAAAATTCCCAGGATATGCTTGCAGACATGTACATATGTCGATCCCCCTGACTTGGGACAGGTGTCTGCAATACAGGCATCCCCCATGGGGGTCCATCCCTTGCAAATGCATGCCCCAGGTATCCCCCTTGCAAGGGGTTCTCATGGCCCACTCAGGGGTGCATGTCTACAAATGGGGAACCCCCAAAGCTGAGGAATCATCCAGTGGGATCCTCCACTTCCACATGCATGCCCTGAGTTGGGGCATGGCACCCAGAGCCATGGCACCCAGGACAAGGGCCCCAGCAACATTTGTAGACACCAGTGAAGTGGATCAGCTATGCTATGACACATCCAGGAAAAACTGACCCTGCTCCAAAGACAATGTCTGTTAATTGCCTAAATCACCGAGGGGCACAAGGATCACTGATTGCAGGACTTGGGCTCCTAAATTACTAAGAAGCATTTGAAAATCCCACCTATTATTATTTTTATAAAATATATTTTGCTTGGCTATCAAAATTAGAGGGAGGAGGTAGAAATACTGCCTTTTCCCAGTCTGTCCCTTGTACTGTTGTCAGTAACACAGCAAATAAATAGTTTAAAGATACTAAGATAAAATAGCAAATCCAGACACATAAAGAACACATGTGTTAACAGACACATAAAGAACATCAACGTTTACCCAGTATTTTAGAAACCAACCCATTCTAAATCCTCACATAACAAAAGAATCCTCTCACCTGAGATCTCCCTAATAGACTGCATGTTATCTCAATTGGCAGCTGCCCTGAAAGGGAGTATTTTTGTGTTAAAAGTATTGTAACAAATCAGAATAGTCACTCTTACGGATTTTTTAGACTCAGTTTTGACTAAGCACCTAAGTATGAGCTTACATCCCCAAAGGACTTCAGCATATGCTGAACAGCAAATATGTCCCAATATGCTGAATCAAGACTTTACTCTCTAATTGGCAAGTTCTGTATTAATAGATGGATTACTAGAGCTTACACTTTGACAGCTCTTTAATAATCAGGTAAGTGACTTTTAACAGCCTGCATTATATAAATGCACCCCTATTATGTAGACTTTGGCATTTGCAGTCTGTAATAAGCTGGCCTCCTTGTCATTCATCACCATTAGAGTAACTAGATTTCTCACAGGCATTCCAGACAATCCTCCATTTTTAAAGTGGAAAAATTATATCATTTGACCATTATGGGCCAAGTACCAGAAGGTATATGTACATCCATAGTCCTTAGCCCTGACAAACTGGGCTGTCACCATGTGTTGACCCACTTGCTGTTCTTATCCCTGGCTCACCCTCCTTACCCTTGGCTTGCCCTTAAGCCAAATATACTCTCAAAGGAGAACTGTGTATACAAGAAAACAGGAAGATCTGAGCCCTCAACTACACATTTCCCTTGATTTCTGCGGGTTCTTTATATGCGAATTCGCTCTTATGCAATGAGCATATTTAGACCCATCATTCATTATATGCGAGGTAAATTTGCTCTTATGCGATCAGCATAGACTCCCACCCCCTGCCCAAGCAGGTAAGTCTGTGGGCGGAGGGAAAAGGGCCATGGCATCACTCACCCCAGCCCCAGCCTCAGTGGCCCTGGAAGTGGCTGGTGCCAGCTGCCTGCAGCAGCTGGGCTGCACGGTGCTCCACCTGTCTACCCGCACCTGGGCTCCACTTGTCTGCACTCACCTCTGCTTCTGGTCAGCACCATGTCCTGGTGCATGTAGCTGATGTTGGAATGGGTTGAGGTGAGTACAGACAAGCAGAGCCCCAGGCAGTGTGGGGTGCAGCACTCACCCCAGCCTGTGCTGGAGTGGCCCTGGGAGCGTCCGACACCAGCTGCCTGCACCAGGGCACAGCGCAGACCAGGAGCAGAGGTGAGTGCAGACAAGCAGAGCCCAGGTGCAGGGGGACAGGCAGAGCATGGTGCAGCCCAGTGGCTGCAGGCAGGCAGCTGGCTCCAGCCACTCCTGGGGCCGCTCCAGCATGGACTGGGATGAGTGCCACTCTGTTCCCTCTGCTTTACTGCCTTGTGCAGCCCCAGCAGTGGCACCCCTCCCCCACCCATTCCCTAGTCCCAGCCTCACTCCCTCTCTCCCTCCCTCCCTCACCGCCATGGGAACCTATCCCTATTCGTTACATTGTGACGTGGGTTCGCTTTATGCAAATTAGATATATGACCCATTCTCCGGGAACACATGTACTGCATAAATCGAGGGAAACCTGTATTGTCAGTTCTTGATTGCAAGTTAACCTGAGCCTTTATCTGGGATTTAGTCCACCCCATTCTCCACACTAAAAACCCTATGACTTGAGTTTTGCTTGTACTTTAAGCCTGGGCTCCAATTTAGCCCTGTCAGGAACCCACCCCCTTTGCAGTTAGGATGGAAGAAAGAACATCTCAAAGCAATAAGAACCCGCCAATGATATTCCTATAGTTCTTCCTGGTTGAAAGACATATTCCCTCACAAGCTCCATAAAGGACTAGGAAAGAGTCCCAGAGTGTCCCAGAAAAACAAAATGGAATGTGCCCCCAGATACACACAAGCAAATGCAGCCCTGGTGGGGTAATAACCCATTTGTGGTTTTGCTAAAGGGATGCATGCACCTGGGCTGGGGTAACCCGTGTACCAGTCACCTAGGTTAATTATGCAGTGACAACATACCATAAGAGTCCTCTCTGCTGTTGTATCTCCCTCCATTCAAATGACTCATAAATGTTAATGGCTGTTTGGCTGCCCTGAGCTCAGGATTTGGCTGAAGGCTCCTGAAACAAGATGGAGAAAATCCTATCAAAATCTCTTGCCTTTCAAAGCATATGAAACTTCTCCAAAGCATTCCTGCCTTTCCCAGTCAGTTATAAATATTTATGTACACACTTCCACATTTTCAAGAATCCTAAAGAGCATGGTATTTGAAAGAGAATTTCACAACAACATAATTGAAGGGTCAGGCAGGGAAACCAAGGACTCATGTCTGAGTCAGAGTCCTGGTTCTGCCATAATTTATAAGAGGTGTGACATTGAAAGGCAGTATATATAAAACACATTCAATGAAATGCCATTTCACCCAGCTACATTCAACTTATGGAACTCCTTGCTCCAGAAGGTTATAAGATGGATTTTTAAATGGGCTGAATGGTTATGAGACGATTAATGTATGCTTAATAATACCATAATACATAAGGGTCCTGATCTTAGCAAATCAGTTAAGCATGTGCTTAGCATTCATGGGACTTATGGACATTGTTAAATTATTTGCTGAGTTAAAGCCAAAATTATTTAAAGCTTGGGTCAGGAAGAATTCCTCCCCTGTATCTCCTTGCATAACATTGCATAGTGAACTTCATGCCTAACAGAGAACTGAAAGGTTTTCAAAGCTTCATAATGCTGAAGGCCAGGGAAGACCATTTGATCATCTAATCTGATCTCTTGTGAGTCACTGGCCATTAAATTTCATCCAGGTATCTCTAAACTAAACCCTAACACTTCAGTTAAACTAAAGCATTTAAGTATTTAAGAGACTAAACTGTGTGCCACAGGCCAAAAATAGAAGAGACCCAGACACTACCAATGCTTGAGGCCTCTACAATGACAGAGCACTAATTAGGTGTGAGGACCCTGTCCCATGCTGCAGGGGAAAGTAAAAACTCCCATTCTGGGAGGCAAGATAACAGCCTGGATAGATTAATAAAGTGGAGACAGCCTTGTTTCCATTCAAGCCAATGACATCCCTCACTGAATTTAATTGTGGCCGACATCTCTGATCCAGGATGGAAAGTCCTACCTGCTGTGAAATGACAAGTTTCCTTTTTAAAGGCAAAATGCCCTGATCCACATAATTGTGAAGTCAGTGGGAGCAGGCACTGTTTATAAAGTCTAATTTGCTTTTTCATTTTACATAGCTGCTTTGCCTGCTGTCACATTAAAATCTGATGATCTGATATCAGGTAGATCACCTCATGCTATGAAATAGCTGGTGCATAAATGTTGGAGATATACACATGATGACGAATAAAATGATAAAATAACCTTTACTTAGAAGAACAAACAAGCAGGTTTTTCAAATTCCTATTCAGTTTGCAGCAATCTTATTCTGTTCCAGCAAGGGAACTTGCTGCTATTCTATCCTATCCACCCTCTTACAGAATGTGTGTGTGTATATATATATATATATATATATTAGGCTCCTGGGAGGATGGGGAGGCTGACATGCTTTGTATCAGGGGTGCCAACCTACAGTATATGTACCACAAGTAACATAGGCAGCCTCTATATGTGGCATGTGGCAGACCAGGGAGGAGGCAGGCAACACAGAGGTAGATAGGTCAGGGAGCAGAAAGCAGAGCAGCAGATTAGGTAGGGCACAGGACAGGGAATAGAAAGCAGAGTAGCCAATCGGGCAAGAAAACAGGATGGGAGTGGCACTTGAGGGAGTGCGGGTAATTTTGGCAGGGGGTAACTTGTGGCCTGTCTGCCCAAAAGGCTGGCCCCCACTGCTTTAGATAGACCAATATACCCTAGTATATCTCACCACCAGTACATTTACACCAATATAACTCAGCAGATGTGTACGAGCTGTTAGGAGTTTAAATAAGACTATAGTATTAAAGAATCCTAGTGTTGGCTACAAATGTCCAACTCGGGATCCTTAAAATTCTAGTTTATTAGGCAGATTGAAATACTGTAATCATAAACCTTGGGGCTGGTCCCCACACACACACAGATGCACACACATACACACACACAGTAACAGGCTACAGAGTCAGGTATACCTATCCTGCAAGTGCTGGAGTCTGCCGTCGATGGCCAGTCGAGGCTTCTTTCAGTGTGGTGTTATCCTCCAGAAGGGGGTCGCCGGCTGGTCCTTCTGGCTGGACAGGTCTGGTCAAGTTGGAGATCAAGAGGGCACCACTGAGGGTCACTTTTCACTGCCTTTTATCTGTCCTTGGCAGACTTTGGTGACTCCCCAGTTTTCAGGTTTGCCCAATCCAGGGGTCATTGACCCTCGTGGGACTTCCCCCCCCTCCATGGCTACTGGATGGCATCTGTCAGCCCCGGAGGTCGTCCGCATGAACGTGCAGGTTTGGGAGTCCGTTGATGAATTTAGAATAGGGCTCTGGGAGCGGTTGATCTGGAGATATTCAGCCCAAAAGTTGGTCTCTGGCGTTGATTAACTCAGGCCAGGGCTTCTAGCCCTTGATCAGTGACGTTTAGAGATTTCCCGGTTGCTACATTGTCTTCTATTGAGTTCTTCCGTTGGCTGATCTGCAGCTTCCAGGTGATAATTGTTGTCTGCTACTATGTTACACATTCAATCACTGATTCATTCGCTCTTTCAGGGGCCAGCCTGATACAGAGAAGGGCAGTTTGATTCCTACCCTTGTTAACGTTGTTACAATGTATAACTTACTAAAACACATTTAGTTGAAAGTTGAAAGGTGAGGAGTATAAAATATAAGCTACAAATGCCATGGCACACAAATAGATAAAAATACCAAAATACAAGGGGAGATACAAAATGCACACACACAAATTTTAAAACACAATTCCTTATCTTAAAGTGAAAGAGAGGAAGGAAGAAAAGGTAGAAAAAGAGAAACATATCCAAGGGAGAGCAAATGCAGGCAAGAGGAAAAGGGGGCTTTCTGCTACACTAGGGTTGAACAAAACTTCAAAAATCATCTCATTCAACCCTCTGCACAGCTGAATGATCCAGTATTACTAAACTATCCCAGGGAGATGCTGATCCAACCTTGAGATTCCACAACCTCCCTAGTAGCTTGTTCTGTAGACCTATTGTTCTTACAGTTATGGAGTTGTTTTTCTGACGTTTGATCTATATCTATTTGGCTGTAGTTTAAAGCATTGTTTAATGACCTGTGAAGGGAGAACAGTGTTTCTCCATCTTCTTCATGGTATCCTTTAAAATATTTGAAAACTGGTATGTCATTTCCCTTTCTTCCACGTTTCTGCCAAGTAGACATACCCCATTCCTTCAACCTTTCTGAAGATAGATTGCTTTCTAGATGCTTTATCATCTTAGTTGCTTGTGTCTACATCCTCTCCAATGTCTCTACTTTTTTTATAATGAGGTTTCCAAACTGTGCTCAGTAGAGTCCCCACACCCTCCATACCTTGCCAATGATGCTTTTCTTAATACAAAATAGCATTTGCCTTTTTTTAGTGATAGTGTCGCATTGCTGATCCCTGCTGAGTTTATGATTCATCATAACCCCTGGATTCTTCTTAAAATACCAGTTTTTCCTCCATTCTGAATTTGTATATTTGATTTTCCTTCATTGGCAGCCATCAGTCTTGGGAGACTGTGGAGTTTGGCCCTTTGGTGGGTTACCAAGTACCACCGCAGCTTCTTGGGTAGCTGAGCCTGGTATGTGACAAGCAGACCCTTCAGTAACTTGCACATACAAACTCAGTTGAGCTTGCACAAGTATGCCAAATACCGTCTTGTCTTGCCTGCCTCTGATGCCTCTTCTCTGTCTCATCATCAGGGATCTGGGTTTTCTGTTTGCTGTGGAAAAATATGGAGAACCAAGGGTTTTCTCCTTTAATGGAGAAAAGTGCAGATTTTCTCTTTAAAGGAGAAAATCACAGATTTTCCCCTTTCAAGGAGAAAAGCATGGGAAATGGAGAGTTACCAGCTGGCAGAGTTCCAGCTTGCAAAGAGCTACAGGGAGCAGGAGGAAGGCAATCAAGGAAGGGAACGCTACATGCACATGTGTGAGCACAAATGCACATGGCAACCAGGCCGTGGTGGAAAGCAGCTCCCACAGTTCCATCCAGGTAAGTATCCACAAAGTCAGTTTCACCATCAAGAACAAGATTGCTGATGTGCTCCCCAAACTCCTTTTGGGTGTCAGTGAAAGGCTGACTCTTCACCTGCACCTCAGCCAAAACCAATGCACCACTGTCATCGGCACATATGCTCCAACTCTGGATTCTGATGAGGAAGTCAAGGAAAGGTTCTACTCTGATCTCAACAATGCCTTTGCCTGTATCCCCAGGGACGACAAGGCCATTCTCCTGGGCGACTTCAGCACCCGGGCTGGATGTGATGATGAAATCTGAAGCAGAACTGGACACCTGTGCCCAGACTATTGCGTTTACATCGCATTGGAACCAGGACTGGTTCAACTGCAATGACACTCAGATCTACGATCTCCTCAAGTGGAAGCGTGCAGCCTTTATTGCCTGGCAAAGCCATCCACGAACTCGACGAAAGACAGAAGCTTACCACCGGCTGAAGGCTGAGGTCCAGTGACGTATCCGTGACATGGAGAACAACTGGTAGGTGAAGAAGGCACACGTGATCCAGGGCTATGCTAACCAGCATGACATGTGTAACTTCTTCCATACTACCAAGACAACCTACGGACCCTGCTCCACTGGACAAAACCTCCTCCAATCACAGGGCAGCTTCTGGCTCCTCAATGACAATGATGGCATCCATCTGCATTAGAAGGAGCATTTCCAACTCCTCAACCAGGAGTCCACTGTATCAGAGGAGACCCTCCAAGCCGTCCCACAATGCCCTGTGGTGTATTTCCTTGGCAATCCATCAACCATCGGAGAGCTGAAGGGGGCCATTCAACAGATGAAATTCAACAAAGCCTGCAGGCCAGATGGTATACCCACAGAGGTCTACCATGCTGGCGGCTTCCGGTTCATATCATGACTCCACTGACTTATCCTCCACCTTTGGGACAAAGGGGACATCCCTGGGGATCTCAAGAATGACCATCTTGACCATCTACAAGAAGGGGGACAAATATGACTGTGGGAGCTACAGGGGGATTTCCCCCCTGTCAATTGTGGGTAAGATCCTGGCCTGCATCCTCTTGAACCACCTTTGTCCCGTCACTGAGGATATCCTTCCTTTTAAACTCACCAGGGGGGACCAGCAGGGTTTGGGAGAGACCCTGTTCCCCCTAGCGCCCCCCCGGGGTAACAAGGAATAACAGCCACAAATTGTTAGAGAGTAGGTTTAGACTAGACATCCGAAGGCACTACTTCACAGTCAGAGCAGCTAGGGCCTGGAACCAACTTCCAAGGGAAGTGGTGATGGCTTCTACCCTGGGGGGCTTTAAGAGGAGGCTTGATGTCTACCTGGCTGGGGGCATTTGAGCCTGGTTTTCTCTCCTGCCCAGGGCAGGGGGTCGGACTTGGTGGTCTACAAGGCCCCTTCTGTAGACCACCAAGACCACCCTACTTCTATGAATCTATGAATCTATGAATGCAGTGTGGCTTCCGACCATCCCGGGGCACAACGGACATGGTTTTCATTGCCAGGCAGATCCAAGGAAAATGTTGGGAGCAAAATCAAGAACAGTTCCTCGCCTTCATTGACCTGACCAAGGCATTTGATTCCTTAAATCGTGAAGCTCTGTGGACCATCCTCCAATGCCTTGGCTGCCCACTGAAGTTTGTCACCATGCTGAGGCTCCTGCATGATAATATGACCACCACTGTCCTGAGTGGAAGATCTAAAACAGACGCCTTCCGCATCTGGACCGGGGTCAAAAGTTTGTATGATTGCCCTTACCCTCTTCACCATCTACCTGACCATCATCATCCACCTCATCCGAGATGATCTATCATCCACTGTCAGTATCCAGTATCAACTGGACAGGGAACTTTTCAACCTCGGGTGCTTCCAGGTAAAAATTAAACTCACCACCAGGGATATCCATGACCTTCAATTTGTGGACAATTGCTGCATGATGGCTCACTCTGCATAGGATGTGCAAGCCACCTTAGATCTCTTCAACACTTCATATAAGAGACTTGGCCCCAGGCCAGCTAAACAGCCCTTGCGCTATCTACGGAGATGGGGAGGCTCTGGAGTATGTGGAGCACTTTGCATATCTTCCAGCCAACTCTCTCAACAGACTACCACCAATAAAGAAGTCCAGCACTGGGTCAACTGTGCCAGTGCCACCTTCTTCAAGGTGCGATAACTTGTCATCAAAAATAGAGACCTTCAGAAGTTGATGATGGTCCTGGTTTACAAGGCTATCGTGCTGACCACCCTTCTCTACTGCAATGAAATCTGGACCGTTTCCCAGCACCACATTAAGACCCTTGAGAGCTTTCACCAGCAGTGCTTGTGTCGAATCCTGGGGATCAAATGAGAGGACTGCTGGACCAGTCCTCCATGAAGCTGCATCTACCAACATCGAAGCCTTGCTCTTGAGAAATCAACTCCGATGGATGGGCCAGTGTGTCCAGATGTTCAAGAACTGCCTCCCTTGCCAGATTCTCTTTTCCCAGCTCTCTGTTGGCCAACGCTCAAAGGGTGGCCAAAGGAAACGGTACAAAGATGCACTCAAGGTTGCCCTCAAGCACAGAGGCATTGACACCAAAGGCTGGGAGGAGCAAGCTGCTGACCATTTGGTGTGGTGCCACCTGGTTCACCAAGGCACACACCAATTCAAGGCCCAAGGACTCAATATTGAGGCGGAATGGCAGCAGCGGAGGAAGGAGAAGGAGACCAACCCAGGGCTGCGAATACTATTCCCCCATGCAACAATATGCCCCATTGCTGAAGAATGTGTATATCCGGAATTGGGCTCCTCTGTCACCTGAGGAATTATCAAACCTGACAGACATCATCCTTGACTTTGAGGGACTGCTGACGATGACGACGACATGGCAGCCAGGCAGTGATGGAGAGCAGCTCCCTCAGTTCCCTCCAGGTAAGTGTGCAGGGGAGGTGGGGGGCACAGGCCACACGTTGCGTGGGGGGGAAGGAGCACAGACTGGGCAGGGGCAGAGTCTGGCCATGTATTGGGGGGTGGGAGGGGGCATAAGTGATGGGATGGGAGGGACATGTGCCCCTCAAGATTTCTGTGCCCACAGCAGGGTGCAGGGCTGGACCAGCTCCAGAGAGGCTGCTTCCGTGGCCCAGTCCACCGGACCCAGAGCAAGAGACTGTCATGTTGCCATAGCCACTAAGATGAGGCACAGCAGTGCTGTGGAGTTGTGCCCCCCACTGCTGCCAGGTGGGCAGGGGGCATCTCACTTGGTGGCCATGGCAGTGCAGTGCTCCCTTCTACACCACCCCCTGCACCCTGCAGAGGCAGCTCCTGCCCAGACTTAGTCCAGCCCCACAGCAGCCCCGCACCCTGCTGTGGGCACAGAAATCTTGGGAAGGCATACGTCCCCCCACCCTCATCCCATGTATCACCTGTACCCACACCCCCCCTTCCCCACACACCCACTTCCTTGCTCACACACCGAGGGCAGGGTGCAGCAAATCAAGTGGGAGGCACCAGCAGGGCTGAGGGTTGGGAGGGAGGGGCACCGACAGGGCCAGGGGGCTGTGGTTTTGGAGTGAGGAGCACCAGCAGGGTCAGGGCGTTGTGGGTTGGGAGTGAGGGGCACCAGCAGGGCTGGAGGGGGCTGTGGGTCAGGAGTGAGCAGCAATGGCATAGACAGGGCATTGGCATATCAGGGCTGCTCAGCGTCACAAAGAAATGGGGGAGACAGCCGCAGATGGACCCACATCCTGATGAGCAAAGGGGACGGGCAGAGTTCTTATTTTCCACAATAAATGCCTTGTGTTTGATTTTGGGTTTTTTATAGGTTTTATAATTTATTTTATTATAGTGATTGAGGTACTAGTAGGCTTCCAAATTGCTTTAAAATTGTAAATGTATCAATAAAACATTGTGTTAAACTAATATCTGTATCTGTCTGTCTATCTATCTATAGATATATACGTAGATATATCTATAGATTTCATTTTAATCACGGAAAAAATGTTGATTTTGGTTTTATAAATCAGGGAATTTGCAATTTTTTTATCAGAAAATTTGGAGTTTTTAAACAGAGAAAACCAGGATCTATACACATCATTGAGCCTGTCCATCTTGATTTTACATCCGTCCGTCCATCCGTCTTTACATATGTGCATAATAACAGTTCATTTTCTCTGTGTTGAATCTCCTCTTACTGTCTGTAGTCCAGTTCTCCAATCTATCAAGATCCCTTGGAATTTTTATCCTAGCTTTCGGTGTTTGAAATTCCTTATGGTCTTTGGGTTGTCTGCAGACATGATCAGTATATTCTGTACTCATGTCATAAATAAAAATACTAAACAACACTGGACCTAGAACAGAACCCCGTATGATTTCCCCCTCTCCTCCTGTCCCCCTAAGACACAGTGATGCTGATAGGTTAAGGAAAGTATATGGAAGACATGGAGGAAATTGATATACTGTCTTATTGGTCATGTACTACTGCCACTAGTTACTATAATCTTAGGCCACATACCATTCTCCTGGTAAAAACTAGCTGGGCACAGGTGTTCATTCGGTATCTCCTAGGTGAAACACAACACCTGGAAGGTCTCCATTGCCAGAGAAACTCTCTTGCAAGACTGAGGGCACAGACAGCTTCCCACAGTAATTGAGAACACTTTGCACGAAACGTTCCGAGTTACAACAATCCCTCTGACCAAACAGAAGTTTGCTCTTCTTTCCAGGAGGCAGGGGAATCTAGGTGTTGGCTGGGAGCCTGCAGACAGCTTCTCCTAGCAATGGCCCCTCCTCCCTCCCAGTTTGTCCCTGTTTTCAGAATGGGAAGTGGGGAAAGGGAGCAGAGGGAACTCTTCTAGGGGTTTCCCAGGAGGCATTGGAGAGTGGGGTGGGTGAATTGGAGCCCCCCACACCTCAGGGAGGGTTCCAATACACCCAACTCACCCTGCAGCAGGGGCTGAAAAACCCCCAGACTGAACTCCCTCTGCTCCCTATTCCCCCTCCCATTCTAAAAACAGTGATAGGCAGACAAAAGTTACAAAAGACACTCTGTTTTGTAATGTCTTTATCTGAACCCTAATGCAAGAGGGTTCAGATTTTTGCCTGATCAGCCATTTTTTGAAGTCGTCTGCAGCCATGCACTTGTTTTTGGTCACGGCTATGGATCTCTTTCTATAGGCAGACCGGGCAAAAATTGTCACTTCTGTCTGCACCCTGAATGCCTGTATGCTGCCCCACTCCCCTTCTGGTCCTGGTAACCAGGAGTGGAGCAGCCTCTGCTCCCCATTCCTTCCCCACACCAAAATCACCCCAGTCTGATGAAGGCATGGAGAACAGGGGAAGAACAAACAAGCAGAAAGATTTCTAGCAGTGGAAATGTCTCAGAAATTTTGAGACATTTGCACTACTAGAAATGAATGCCTGTTCTTGGCTTTAGTGTGTTGCAGGATTCTCAGGTACAGGTGAATTATCATATGTTATCTGGGAATCCTTTTTCATTTTTGCCTGGATAGGTGATTGTGAGCATTTCTATGGGTGATCTTTTTGAGAGATATATATATGAATTGCAATTAATCTCTAGTCATTTTCATCAGACATGATGATCTTGTGAAGTCCCTTCCCTTCCAGACCCTAACATCCATGAATAATCTTAATTTTTTGGAAGCATGTAACATTTGAAACACACTGCTCTCTGCTTTTGAAAATGTACCATTTAGGAGTATGTTCTTCCCAGCTTTGGCTAACAGTTCATGAAAGATCCTGAATCTTTTCTAGGATTTCCGTTCTTCTGGGACTGGTTAATTTGAATGGTTTGAAATTCTGTTTTTATTAGGAATTTAAAATCTCTTCAGATTAGGATATGCACATTCACAAGCACAACCTACTGTAAAACTGATGTGCCTGCTTCCAGCTGACCTGACATATAGATAGACCTGTAATGGACTAACCAGAATTGAATGTGTCTAATGTTTAAAGTGCTAATTGGTGATTCCACGGGAGCCAGAAAAATATATGAAAGCAGGTTTAGATTCTCCTCTGGCTTAGGAAGTAAGTTTTTCTTTTTCTTTTTCCCTCATAGTCAAAAGCACTTCGAGAAAAATGGCTGGTACAAGGGATTCCTGCTGGCTCAGCAGAAGAGGAAGAAGCCAGAAGGAGGCAGTCAGAAGAGGATGAGCTAAAGGTGAAAGAGCTTGAAGACAACATCCATAGGTAGGTGGCTGTTTTTCTTTGCATTCAAAGGGTAGCGCAATGAGTTCTGAGGTCTGTGCATGATTCCTGCAGGCACATTCCCCATTGTTTTGCACGTCTAGTCACTGAAACTGGTGCAAAATAAACTGGGTGTGCATTGCTACTGTCCTTTTTTATCCCTTTATATGAAGTAAATGATTAGACAAAGTGAAGCAGAAGGAGAAATCTTGGCTTGCAGGTATTTTGTCCTAAATATTATGTTGTTCAATTTGCTCTCTAGATTTGTGTGTGGGCTTGATGGGTTTTCTTTTTTTTTTTTTTTTCTGCGATATTATGTCCCAGAACTAACAATTCAGTTTAAATGAGCTTCTCTCAGTTCCACTGCTGTAAACCTTGACTGACTGAATTCAGCACAGTAACAGCTGAGTAACAGCCAATTTGCAGCCCAAAGTCTTGCTAGCTGGAGGAATGTAAAGAGGGAGGAAAGGCAGTCCTGAGGCTAAGATGCTACCACATATTTAGAGGGCCTGAGTTCTGTTTCTTGCTGTGACTCAGATTTATTATGTGACTTTGGGCAAGTCACTTAAGGTAAGATCTTACTTTACCTGGGCATGATCCTATTCCAGTGAAAAACTGTTAACAAAAAGGGTGAGTGGGTCTTCCTCCTCCTTTCTGTGACTAAGGGTGCGTGTAGACGAAATGGGGGCCTTAAATTGAAGCAGTGGATTTTTAAAAACACCCCTTTAATTTAGGGCCTTTTAAGCCCCGTGTCATGCACGCACCCAAACTTACATGCCTCTCTGGCAGCAGGAAGTGGAGGACAAGCTGCCAGCGGGTGGAACGGTCCCTGGGCTGCACGGGTGACTCTGCAGCAGTGCTTGACTCTGCAGCAGTAGTGGCCCCCCCAGGTGGCACCCACCTGCAGGCACCTGGCTTGGGTGGTCCCAGGGGGCACCACAGCCACAGAGGGAAGCACTGGGCCCCGGCTTAGCTCAGGCAGGCAGGAAGGCTCCAGGGGGAACAATATATATATTGTTCAATATATATACATATATATATGTTCAATATATATACATATATATATGTTCAATATATATACATATATATATTGTTCAATATATATATTGAACAATATATATATATATATATATATTGTTCCCCCTGGAGCCTTCCTGCCTGCCTGAGCACAATATATATCAGGCTTGCTGCTTTTTTTTCCTTTTCTTGGGCGGAGCCTGCCTTCCTGAGCTGCTGTCAGGCTGTCTACACAGGCATCCTGCAGAGTCGTGGAGCTGCGTGGAGCCTGGGGCTTTGCTGCATGGCTGTAGGGTAGCAAACTAAAACTCCTCCTCGGTCATTTAAGCCATGTTACACCACTGTATTTGCTACAGAGGCTGGAATTACTGCATAATACACCACCGAACATGCAAAAACCAACATCATTAAAGCGGTGCAAAAGCATTTAACTCACTTTAAAGTGTTGTGCGCACACACCCCTCATTTCATGTACATACAGCCTTAGTCTTAAAGGCTAAGATGACAGGATCTTTCAGAAGTAGATGCATTAATGGAATTTCAGGAAAGTAAGCAGGACAGAACAGGATCATATTTGGATTCCTAATATGTGGAATACAGCCTTTCATCCTTCTAGGCCTCCCAGAAGTAACATAGGGTACTAAAACGTCTTTATTTCACAGGGTGCTGGAAAAATAATGTATTACAGACTATGAGGCCACCACATACCTGATGGTGATGGCAGCCATATGAATACTAAGCTAATTGAAATTGCAGAATTGGGGCTTTGTTTTTGTTATGCTCGATGAGGTTATTCTGTTTATCAGACTTTTATAAGGAAAAAAAAGAGCAAATTAAGAAACTTGCAGAAACATATGCATCTCATTCTTACCAGCAGATGTTCCTCTTTTACTTGCTGTACAGACCTGGAAGGGGTCAATGAGAAACTGGATTATTAGTGAGGAACATCTGCTTTTGATTCTAAAAATAGTCACATCTACTTTAGAGCACTGGAATTGTTTTCATGGTTTTTTGTTTAATTAAAATGATGAGAAAATTAGGGCTGTTGAAAATTTTCTGTCATACTTGTTTTTTTGATGGACAACTGGATGTTTCACTGTTCAGTGAAGCTTTTGCAAAAACGATGGATTTCCTTGAAACATTTGTTTTCCATTAATCAAAATATTTTGACCAAGCATCAGTTTGGTCAAAAATGATTATAATAATTGAATTCTGATAAAAGATCAAAATTTTCCAAAGTGGGGAGGAAAAGAATATTTAGGGTCATTTTAGGATCTTGTCCAAAAAACCTCAGCAACAACAAAAAAAACAAATAATCCTCCCCTCCTGCCCCCAGAACTTCCATACTATAAAACATATTTCACATCAGGCTGAATCCTTGAAAATACTAAGTACTCTGGACCCAGTCTCCAAAGCTTTTATGCAGGTGTTTTACGTTGAGCTTGTAAGCAGTTCCTTTGTAATCAACAGCACTCCTCCCATCTTTCAATGCTTTGCTTAGTTAGGCCCCATGGTTTTTAGCACCATGTTCAGTCAAGACTATAAAACATGAAGCAAAGCCTTTAATCCTGTGATTTGGATTTTTTTCCCAAAATCTATGACCAGAAGATAAATCATGAAAAACTTCTGTCCCAGGGACCCACAAACCATCCTTGCAATTCACTGAGCCAAAGAATCTGTCTGAGCCCTCTTGGGACATAAATAGGTCATGATTCTTTATACCATGCTTTAATGTAAAATCAAAAATGGGAAAAGAGTTCTCTTTTAACTCTGGGAGAGTGCCGGCACAAGGTTACTACATAGTAAATTGACTGTATTGCATGGTTAAAAGCAGGGCGGACACATGGCGCACAGCCTTACTATGCAGTAGATCATTTGACTCCAGGGTAAAGTTACCACTTGAAAAATTGGTAGTAACTTTCCAGTGTGGGAAAGTTACTACCTGGAACACATGGTATGTTGGCTCCCCTAGTCAGTTCATCCTGGGGGTCACTCTTTGCCCAGTGCAGGCTGGCTTTCTGCCATCTAGCGGCTGAGGGCTGTAATAGTACCCATGGCTGGCAGGCTGCCAACTTGGGAGAGCTGGTCATGAGCCTGCTTCTTACTACAGAGTAAATTTGCGGTACAACACCGTAATATCCCAGGTAAACTACTTTGGGGTAATTGTGTCATATCACTTGGCTTCAACATTAGGGTAAAAGGATAATGAGGATCACGACTCCTCTGTGGACTTTAATTCTTACCGTATTGAACAGTTTCCTTGACACCTTGGTTCACCCAATCAAATCCCATCAAGGTAGATGTAAATGGAAGTGTCACTGTTTGTGGCAAAGACCTAAAGAAGACGGCATGAATGTGAGTGAGAAAAGGAAAGCTGACTGAATTTTAAATGTTTCAGGAATGGTGATTTTTGTTTGCCTTAAAATGATGGGCTTTGTCTCAGGAGGTGTCACTGGAGCCAAAAGATGTTGCAGTGGTTCCCAAAGAGCATGACGTGGCATACTAATGTGCTGCAAAAGCAGCGGAAGCATACCTCAAAAAGTGATACTTTATCAGTATCAGAGCTAGCCCATAAAGTTTCCCACGCATCTGGAAATGTGGTGGTGGAGAAGCAATGGCAGTTAGCAATCCCACTGGTCACCTGCTGCCAAATGTCCAGGCTCCACACAACAGGAATGGGTCCTGGCCATGCTGGCCCCATGTAGCAAGAATGAACCCACAAAACAGAGTGAACCAACAGCTTGTGGACCAACCTGGCACCACTCATCAAGCCCTCAGGGACAAAAGGTTTAGCACCACTGGTGTGTGTGTACAAACAATGTGCACTGCCAGTTTTAATTTAGAAAAAAAGTGTGCCTCAATTTTAAACAGTTTGGGAAACATTGTGTTAGAGGGGAGTTGAAAGTGGTGCACATTAATACTGGTGGAGCAAGGTACTACGCCCTATGCAGTGCCATAGCAGGGGGGCAGCAAGCAGGGCAACTGCCCAGGGCGCCAAAGCGAAGGGTCGCTAATAGGCGCTGCCCAGCAGAGGCGGGGCAGGGCATGGGACAGAGGCACAAGCAGATCATTGGGGGGGGGGGGGCACTCCCGCAGCTGTATGCACTCCCGAGCAAGCATGAGGGGGCATGTGCCCCCCGGATCTGGTCATGGGGCAAGGGTGGGATGCCGCTGCAGGCTTTACCCAGGCGCCAAACTTCATTGCTATGGCACTGGCCCCATGGCTTCCATGTGACTGCTTGTATGCTTCTAGGGAAGCGCATGCTTAAGTGCCATGTTTAATCAGAGCCTAAAGGCTCTCTCTCTTATGGAAGCATGTTACTAAAAAGATGAAGCTGGCTCAAACTCCATTAACTAAGCAGACAGAAGATTGATTGAACTAGATGTCCAAGAGGATAGGGAAACTATTGTTTCATTGTGAGACAAGCCAGAGGGTGAAACTATCAATGTGTACCATATGACCGCTGTACCAGGAACCTCAGGCATCCTTCAGAGATTCAGACTGTATCATATGGGAGAACACAGAATTGCTACAGTACTGAGGCATCTGTGAAAAGAATCTTGTGACACGTTCTGGGACAGGGATGGGAGGAGGGCCCCCTTATTGGATGAAACATAAATATTTTGGCTCTTGCTTTAAGAACAGGGTAAGACTGGTTTCTTATTAGCTTAAGGAGAGGTAGTTAGCTATGTCTGAAGTCTGGTATCTTAGGGTATGTACAGAAGTTGCATTTTTCACCATTTAAAGTGCTTTATTGCCGTGCCTTTACAGAATTGCATGGCTTTACAGCACTTTAAAATGGCTACAATGCTTTAAATTAACCCTTGTTAAAAAAGGTATTACATTTTAAGTGCTGTATTTTACAGCACTTTAGCCACCTCTAGCACTTTAAATAACTTCTGTATGCTGATCAAATTTCTGACCAGTGGAGAAGCTCCAAGAGGCTGTGAAGTGCCCCCTGCCTCCTAGCCTGGAAAGTGCACCCCCCCCCCCCCCCCCCCCCGCCCCCCCAAAAAACAAAACAAACAAAACTACACTTCTGTCATGTACCTTCATAGGGCTATACAAAGTGTGCTAAATTACAGCACTGTAAAATGTGCACAGAACATTTCTGTACACACCCTTATGGACTAATCAGAGATGCATAAGCTTTTGTAAATTGTGTCTTACTTCATCAGATGCTATGAAGGGATTGCAGGAAGTGAAGCTTCTAGTCATCAGCCCCAGGTACAACTGTGGCAAACAGGGATCACCCAGCTACCCCTTCTCCCTTGCATTCTACCATCTTATTTATTTACTGGGGATAGAGCAGCTTCCAACCAGGTGAATGTGTTCAGGAAAGTCACTCTTTTACTACTGCTTAGGGCTTGTTTAAAATAGTAGCTGTTTCACTGCAAGAGAATGCACTATGGACTTCCAGGTCAAAAATAAAAACTATGGCTTGGCAGGCTGAGCAAAATAACACTCTCAAAACAGAATGCCAAAATAGATACTGCTTCAATTGCCTGCAGGCAGCATATAGTCTCTTGTGAGCCTATTTTTTTCAGCGATGTGTGGTGGTGGCAGATGTCTCTGTCCTGGGGCAGTCTTAGAGCTAGCTATGCATTTAGGGCTTTGGAGGCACTGAATCCATCTTAGACAGGATAAGTGTTTGAATTTAAAAAAACCCACAAATACCCAAGTGGTACATACACAACTAATAGCATGGGCAAAATACAGATGTGCTTTACCAGTTACACTCTATCAATGTAGCCTACTGGTGAATATGTATTTTTCTGGTCTCCCACTGTACAAAGGTTATGAGCCTGGTGGCTCTATAGTTGAAGTTATAGCAGCTCATGCCTTTAGCTCTAGAAGTCTCCATTTCTGTCCCTGGTTTGTTGACCAAGATGGCAGCCATAACACTCAAAAAAGGTGCTGCATATGCCAACTGGTAAGTATATACATGAATGGGCATGTCTGTGAGCAGTAGGGCTATGCAAAGCTTCAGGTGCTAATTCTATTCGGGGGAGATTCGGCCCGATTCAGCAGCCGAATCTCCAAATCTGAATCAGATCAGAAAGGTCTGAATTGATTTGAAGCTGTCCAAATTGATTCAGAAAAGATTCAGAGAGCTTTGGAGATTCAGGCAGTCCCCACTGGCTGCAGCAGAGAGCTGGACCCTGACTCCATGCTAGTAAGTAAGGGTGAGGAAGTGGGGGCTAGAGGAGGGGGAAGAGGACCATGGGGGGACCCCTGTGAGGCCCCATTCCCTGCCTGCTCCCTCATCCCCCCTGAGCACCCCCTGACTGCCACCT
>NW_005842898.1:0-29030 GCF_000455745.1 Alligator sinensis | reverse complement strand
ACACACACACACACACACCTGGCAGCAGCTGATCAGTGCTGGGCTTTTTTTTTTTCAAAGAGCTGGGAGCTGGAGCCAGGAGGAGCAGCCATTGACAGTGCTCAGAGAGTGGGCGGGGGATGGAGCCAATTCGGAGATTCCACCAATTTGGCGGCAGCTGAATCTCCAAATCACATTTGGCCAAATCGATTTGGGACAGTGATTCAAATCACCAAATGAATCACTGTCTTCCTAATGGGCCGAATCCAAATCTGACGTGAATACTAGATGCTTCGCACAGGCCTAGGCCCAGTGAACAGTTGTCTGTTTGCACCTGACAATGTGTTTTGTTACTGCAAATGTTACACATGGATGCAAGAAACTAGCATTTAATGTTAATTATAGGAAAAGTCATATTGACTCTGTCTGTAGGCCCTGTTGACTATTTAAAGACTTTTTGAAAGTTTAAAAATTATAGCTGGATGAATAACGGAAGTGACTTAGTAAGATTTTCTAATTTGCTTAGAGGATTTAGATGGACAATTCCTATGGAAAATAATGGATTTATCTTAGTCTGTCTTAGTCTATCTTAGTCTTCTAGATAGGCTTGAAAATCTCAGCTTGTGAGAATATATTTGACTTCCTAAATAGATTGTCTTTCTTTGCGTTTGCACCTATTTCATATTCCCCTTGGGCATATAACTGATGGCATTATGTTTGTGGAAATCAAATATGTAATTTGTATGCATGAGTATTGATGAAAAACAAATTTTAAAGTCACAGTACTGTTACCAGAAATCCTTTTGTGCTCATACAGTTATATCTTAAGTGACCAGTCATAGCTCAACACTATAGTTCAACTTTTCAATACTTGCAGTCAACCCATAAAATGAATAAAAATATATTTAAATGATAGTTGAATAACTGTGAATAATGGGAAAAGGGAGGATTTGTGAGCAGACAGAAGTTAAATTAATTAACAAATATATGCTGTTTGTGCATTATTTCCTTAGTTCCATAAAGGAACTACTTGCTTGCTCGATCCTTTTTTTTGGCTGTGCCTTTGGTAAAGCCGAATAAGGGATCTCTTTAAGGGGTCAGCAAAAGTTATGTAAACTGGCTCAAATCCATCTAGAATTCAAATATATGTTAAAAATGAGGTTTTAAATAGCAGCAGAGTTTGGCCATCTGAGTACTTTGGAAGTCAGTGATAAAACCTCCACCAACTTCAGTGAAGATTTATGTGAATTAGTAGCTCAGTGTTGCTAAAAACACAAACAAGGGGCATGTCTACATGAGATGCTTCACTGTGCATTAAACTAATCTAACGCACAGTAAAGAGTCACTATCTACATGTGTTCTGGACTTACTGCACATTAAATTAGTCTAATGCACCATTTGCTAGTACCAACACAGATAGGTACTCAGAGCTGACCCGAGCAGGGTGTGGGGCCCAGGGTCCATCAACCCATGCTGGGCTCTGTCCCTGCTCTGCTCCCCCTGGACGTGAAAAAGCTGCAGTAGCAGCATCAGTGGCAGGGGAAGGAGGGAAGCAAGCTGCTGGATGTGGAGCCACCGCTCCTCCCAGCTCCGTGCTGCCACTGCTCCACCCTGCTCTGCGGGGCCCCCACAGCGCAGGGCCCAGGGTGGTCACCCCGATTTGCCCCCCTTCCCCTCCCCGCCAGGGATGGCCTTGCAGGTACTAGATAAACAGAGCATTAGGTGTTGCACAGCAGTGCTTGCGTAGATGCTGACCGGGAGCAATTTTGCTCCCGGTCATCCCAGGCAGCAAGGGGCAATAGCTGCCTGGCTAAGCCATGTTGGGGGAGCTACAGAGGCAGCTGTCTCCCACCCTGTGCACATGGGGACTGGTTCTGATGCGCATAGAGCCAGGAGAGCTTTGCTAGCTGCAGGAGTAGGTGGCTTCCAGCCCCTGCAGCCACCATAGCTCTCCTGGCCCTGTGCACATGGGGACTGGTCCTGGTGTGTGCAGGGCAGGAGCCAGTTGCCCCTGCTGCCAGCACAGGTCTCCTGGTCCTGTGCATATCAGGACCAACCCCCCATTTCCTCTGTCAGCCCCTGGGCAGGCCACCTGGGGGAGCCTGGAGCTCCCCCCGGCTGGTGCAGGGAGGCAGAGCAGGGAAGGAACAGCACTGGACCAGGCTGTTCCCACTGGACAAAAATCTGTGCCCAACGGGGCACATGTGTATATATGTTCCAAGTGCCTTATTTTGCTGTGCAGTAGCCTTACTGTGCATTAATTTACAGATAGACATATCCAAGGAGTCATAATTTTTAACCTCCTGGTTTGCTTTTAGCATGACTAAACTTTGGGAACAAAATCCTGGTAATTCTATCCTTTGACAAGGGAGAGGGGGAGGTTGTGTGTGTTTTCTTTTGTGACCAAAGATGGTTGAGGTATGTGTGAAAGGGCCTGGTGTTCTCTCCTCTATGGTGAGGAGCTGTTCCTCTTCATGTATCAGAAGTCAGGTCAGTTTGTATTCCTGGGACTCTGTGGCAGTCAGCAGGCTTTAATACAGTTATAATGGTTCCATAAGCAGAGTGGGTCTGGTTCCTACTCTTTCACATTGAATGCATGTGTTGTAGCATGCTATCCAGCGTACATAAGGGTATCAGAATTTGCCTCCTTCTGAACACAACTAGAAAAAAATTAAAGTAAAGCCATAATATTTCACTTTTTCTTATTTTATGGTAGCTGTTTTTGCCAGGTTTTTAATGATACTTAGGGTTCAAGAAGTCACAAAGCTGGGCCCTTACCCTGTTAACATTTATGCTTGAGTCACATCACACTTACAGTGACTCTAATGGGATCATGTATGCACAAGTGTTTCTAAAACTGGGCCTACTTTAGTTAACTTTTCTAATACATAATCCCAGAATATCATGAAAATCAGTAGCAAAGCAGAACAGCCCATAATGAAGAAGCCATTACAAATTACTAAATACCATTTTATGATTACATTAATAACTACCAGCAAGGGGCATACAGAAGCACACAACACGCATAAAGGAGACAAAGGCAGTTTTTGCTGGTGTGCAGCAAATACTAAAGCAGAATACAAGCATAAGAGCCTTACAATCATAGGGTAAATGCTTGATTATTATGATTCTCTTAATTTTTTTAGAGAGTAAGAAACCATAAGCACAATTAGAAGTATAATCACGCATGAAAGCCAAGTAGAGGTAGGTAGAAAGACACAGGGCCTGGAAAGGACTACATGGCTCATCGAGTCCAGTCCCTTGTGATCACAGGCAATGATCTGAGGGATGCTTGGACTGGATGGTGGGATTGGTTCTGACTGGGCATGTCTACACATGCAATTAGGGTGGAGCAATAAACTTCAGTGCTTATTGCACCAGAGTTTACTGCTCACGGGTGCACTGTTTGAACGTGCTCTCAGGACTGCAGCATGTTGTACTGGGTCAGAGCTGCCCTGGCTGACAGGAGACCTGGGGGTTAGTTTGCCAGCCTGGGGCTTCTCTGACTTGGCTCAACATCCTCCAGAGGGGCTGGCTGGGGCATAAGGGTGCTCCATTGTGCAGGCCAGCCGGCAAGCAGCCCCCACACTCAAGCACCCTCATGGCCCAGCGAGCCACATCAGCATCTACACCTGCACTGTTGCAAAGTAAAAATCTCTGCAGCAAGATAGAACTTGTATTTACAAGTACTACCCTAATGTGAAGTTTATCAGTTTACTCCAGCCTAATAGCCCTGCATGTGTAGATGCAAGATGATTACTGAAGAAATAATTAGTCTACTCCACAGGAAATGTCTTGGGTAGACATTGTTACTGTGTCTTATTCTACAGAATACAGAAACTGCAGATTGATAAAGCCAAGTTCAGAATTGATAAAGTAATGGTGGTGAGGAACAATCCTCCTGTGTTTAGGAAACCATTTTTGAACTCTTCAGAGTCATAATTACATGAAAGCCAACTTTTTACATGCCCCAGGGAAAATGTTAGAAGAATGCTACTTAAGCTGGTAATGGAGGCAGAATTTGAATCTTGGCTTAGACAAAGAGGATTTTTCCCCTAATTTTTAGAAATTGCTAGCTACCAATTTAGCACAGATTATGGACTGGATCCTCTTCCCACTGGGCTTTGGCCTTTGATGTCAGTGGGGCAGACTGGGTCTCAAAAGAGATTTGGATGGAAAACATTCTTTAACCATCAGATACAGAAATGTGAGGCTGGGGGTACAGTTCATTTAAATCTGTGGGAGAATCTAAGCAGAAGAGGGCTAGGGAATATGATTAGGCAGAAATTCTAAAGTGCATCAGAGACTAAGGGCAAGAAGCTTTTGGGACTTCTACACGTGCTCCGGGCATGGGGGCAGGGGAGCATGGCGCTTTAATTAGAGTGGCTCTGAGAGCTATTCTAAGACACTGCCGCATCTCCTGTATCATCAAATGAGCTTTAGTTCAAGCGCCCCCGCCACCATTTTGAAGCGTGGGGATGCCGATACATGAGATGCAGGAGGCTGCTGGAGCATGGCAATTGCCACGCTCCAGCAGACTCAATAAATGGAGTCTGCTCCGATGTGCTGGAATTTCAGCACGTCGGAGCATCTTTGGTGCTCGTGTATAGGTGCCCTTTTTGGGGGAGATAACATTCTTCTAAACTTTCTTGTTTGGTGTTAGAAAAAAGTATCTGTGATTCTTTGCCCTTGCCCCATGATAGTGATCCTCTGAGTTCTCTGGATAGTAAATACCGAACAAGTGGGCAATGCACTTACAGCATTCCCCTGTCCACCCCTCCTCTCTCCAGATTACAAACTTGAAATGGATTCTTTGGTCCAGCAGTGACATAAATGCCCGATGAACTTTCACAGACACATTCTTGACTATGTGTTGTAGGTGAAGCAAACTCTGGAATGTATTACATGTCTCACATGGTTATTTTTACCACAGGATAGTCTGCTATTTTACAGCAGTGAATGGAAAATTGGCATTTGAGGTCTGGATATTAACAGTCAGCCTTCACAGAGTACAGCAGCCCACCCACAGCCTGCTGTTCCTACCCAGCATTTGAAAGGCTCCTTAACTGATTTTACTAGCTTACATTATATAGAGTCCCAGGAGCCTATATTTACTACACAGATTGAGGGATTTTTCTTTGCTTTGAAACCTTTTATTCAAACACTTACTTGAAACAATCCTTGTGACAACACATTTCCTTATGTGATGGCTGAAGTCAGTTTGTTGCCCATAACAGCATGGCTGGTAACAACTACTGGCCTACCACAAAACCAACAAAACTCTAATGACCTTCTTGAGAAGGGCATGCTCTTTCTGGAAAATGTCCTTGACACCTTGATCTGCTTTTATAAAGCTGTGTTCTTAAGGGGGAAAGAGGGGAGGTGGAAATAAAAAATCATTAAGTCAAAACCTTGCAGATATAACTAGGTTTATTTCTATTGAAGTCATTATAGTTATATCAGTTTATGTTGTTTTAGGATCCAGCCCATCATGTCCAAAGAGACACAAATCGTGGCTGCTTCATTCCAGATTTTAATCAAACCTGCATTTGAATTATGCAGAAAACTTAGTGCATTGATTAGGAGAACATCCGAGCATCATGCACAGGAGAAATGGAAGAGCCCCATGCAACAGATATACTTACTTCCTGGACTGGAAACACTGTAATGCACTGGCTGGTGTGTGTGTCTTCAGTGGATAACTTTAGAGCTACTTGAATTAGCTAATAGTTGTAAAAGATCTTAGCTAATAGTTGTAAAAGACCTTTGAAGTTACAAAATGGTTTGTGTGTGTGCACATACAAGAGAAGCAATATCTATATATTTGTGAGGTTTTTTTCTTGGCTTTCTTTTACAAAGAGAAAAGTCCTAATACTAGTGATAGCTACAGGGAGCAGGGGATGGTGGGGGGTACTTTCCTGTGATGGGGCGATTTCTGTTTTCTTTACTAGTGACTGTGGCGTTATGCATGAGCCATGAAAAAAACCCAAACATCCAAAAACATAGTTGAGTATAGTGCTCTTTTGCTGTTGCCTTGTTTTGCTTGGTAGGGTATAAAACAAGTATTTATAATACCAATGGAGGGTGCTTGTGTCAGACATGTTGCAAGCAGAAGCAATTTCCAGTTGATATCTGAGCACAGTGCTTAATACCTGGATAAAATGTGAGGCTTCTCTTCCGCTGATAAAGATGACTAAAAAGTCATAAATAGATGCCAGGTGGGTCTCACATAGCAAGAGACCTATGGAGCAGGAGAGGTTGTCCACTCTTCAGCTATGCATAATTGGTGTCAGCGGGCAGCAGACAGAGCTCACAGTCTGGAGAGGGCCAGATCCAAACCAATTAGAGGAACTGAAACACTTTGGGAGCTAATGGAATTACACCTTCCTCCCCATTAACAGCAAATTAGCTTTTACAAGTAAATATTGAAATCCTAGCACAGGGGAGGCTTCTGAAGGGAGAACCCTAGGCAAATGGATTGAAGATGCATAAAATAAAAACATACTCACCAAAATAATAAATACACACAGGTTGCAATAACTCCAAAACCTGAGTGCCTTCCAGATCTGTGGTTTTAGCCCAAAGCTACTTTTCGTCTTTTTCTTCTGTCTCCTTGGAGCATCTAGAAGACATGAACACAGTTCTTCTTTAGCAATCACCACTCCTTCCATCACTCCAAGGGTTTCTCTCCTGTTGGTGGTAAACATCCACTTTTTCTAATGCTGTCCGTTTTTCTGGCCTCTTCTGCTTCCCACAGTTCAGAATTATTCTCTTTGGGTATGTCTACATGTGCTATTAATTTAAAGCAAACTCAGGAGCAGTTTGAGCTTTAGTAAAGTACTCCCAGGCATGGCATCTACATGTGAGCCTGGGACAGCAGCGATTTGAGCCAGGACAGAGCAGCTTATACCAGGACCACTCAGCCCCAGTCTCTGGGTGGCAGCATCAGGTGTCAGAGGTGCTGGTTGAGGCATGAGACTGCTGAAAGCATGGAGCCATGTGGCTAGATGGCAGGCAGAAGTCTGTCCCCCAGCTGGTTGGGCAGACTGGGCACAATTTATTCCCTTAGTCATCATCTCCACGTGTGTTTAATCACAGTAAATTTGTGTGTACTGGCATAACATAGTACTGTCCCCAACAGTATTATCTTACTGTGGTGTTTATTAGTTTACTGTGGCCTGATACTGTTAAATGTGTAGATGGCAATGCTTTACTCCATGGTTAATTAGTCTAATCCACAATTAAATGCATGTGTAGATGAACCCTATATGTCTCAGGCTGGGGACCCTGACGAATGCTCATACTCTGTTACTTCCACTAATTCCTGTAGTCAGAGAGAGGAAGCTCTGACAGCAAAATCACTCTTGTTCAAGCAGAAGATAGTGTTAGATGGTTCAAGTGATGTAGCTATGATGGTCCAGGAATTATGTGAGAGGCAACGAAGTGTTTGGGAGGCCAATCTTTTATTGGAATGACTGCATGGCTTGGAAAAATGTAGATGAGCTTTTGAATGCAAAGCGATCTCCCTCAGGTCTGGGGAAGGAAGCAAGTACAGCAATTTTTAAAAACAGTGGATAGAGCTGTGAAATTGGCTGGGGAAGAAATTCCCAGAGGTAGAAGACAAACAATTAGTAGAAGAAAAGAGGCTTGATTACTGGGAGATATCTCAGGGCCTTGTTACACATAGCATTTTGAGCTGCTCAAATGTTGATCAGTGTTAGTTCTAGCTTGAGTTTGGAGCAGTCACACCTTACGATTAAAACCTTCTCTGACTGTCCCCCACCTGCACATCTGTGACTTGCTAGAGGGCTGGTGAACAGTGACCTGACTAGGAGCTACAGATGTGAATTGCCACTAGAGGGGACCAAAGACAGACCTCTATCCCTGCTCTAGGTAGGGGAGGGGGCGTGAGAGATGGGTTGGAGCAGGGGCAGGAACATGAAGCTGTGAGGTGCAGAGTTAATGGGATGGGGTGAATAATAAAATAGGAGATGGAGAGAAAATGGGAGTGGCAGAAGGGTGTTGAAATGAAGGAAGTCAGTCACTGAAGGAAAAAATAAAATGAAGTTAAAAAAAGAATTTAAAAAGCAATAAAGAGGAAGTAAATTGAAGAAGGTCTCATGTTTTAATAAATTGGGATTTGCGATTGGGGTGTGAGGGGTGCTGGTTCTGGTTCCTGGTGTGACTAGGAAGTAGGAACAGGGAGGGAGGGCACTTTTGGGGGAGCTACTGTCCCTGCCCTGGAAAGGAAACCTGATCTGACCCCATACTTTGTTCCATCCCACCCCTCTTAGACCCCACTCCTGGACCCTGTAACCTGTCCAGCTGGTATGTGTTCTACAGGCTGTTTGCACAGGGTTGCACGCCTGCGGGTGGGAAGGTCAGACCCTCAGGGTGGGAGGGGGAGTTGGCTTGGTGCCAGAACTGCTCCCTGGGCAGTAGAGTTTAGAGGGTAGAAAGTATGTCTGCACAAAACTGAGGGGTGAGGGATGCTGGAGGACTGCAGTTCAGATGGCTCACTTGTGAGGAGTGGCTGCACATTAATACAACACAAGCTGAATAACATGGATCAGAGATAATCCTGCCCTGGAGTAGCATAACTTTAAGCTGCCTAAAGTGTGCTTAAAACTTGTATCGGGTGTTAATGTATGGACGCTCCAGGGGTTAAGAGCACCAGGAGCTGCCTAAAATTAATATGTAACAGGGCCCTCAGTAATACATCTGTCACCTTAGATGGCTTCTCAAACAGGCTGGTTTACTGACATGGAAGAGAACGTGGTTACCTCTGATCCAGGTAGTTCCTGCAAATTTTATTTTCCTCACAAGGAAAGAACAGGCTTCTGCATGGCTTAGGAACAGCTGCCCAATGCCCAACTCCCTGCCTGCTCCCTAGCTAAGACTGATCCATTTCAGAGCTCATCTGTTGAAGCTGCACAGACTCCAATTTCCACAGTCCCTGAGGGGCTGTATCTTCCCAAGCAGCATGTTCTCCACCTCCTAGATGCTTTAGGATGCAATTCATGCAGGATATATTTCATAAGGAAACAATACAACAGCAGCAACAATAAAACACAGCTTAAGAATTATATAAGGAGTCTAATTTCCAAAAGGTTTTCTACTTATCCTAATCAGAAAATCATTCAAGATTTGCAGAAAGGTCATAGAAGGAGTCATGTCTATCTGAAGAATCATTGGGAACTGAGAATTTGGGGATTTTTAAGCTAGTACTTTGTATGATGCATTTAGGAGTTGTACCATTTGTAAAAAATATAGATAACATTCTTAAACATGCAGATAAGATCTCAGAAACGCCCTGGCTGTGCTTTTACAGTTGGTTAAATGCTGGAATCACAGGCCTAAAAGCAGCGATTTAGGTCTCTTCCATGGATTTTGGGAACTTAAGAGCATCACCAAGGAAATAAATGTGGCCGTTTTGAACAAAAGCCTTAGAAAATTCCAAAATCAGATAATCCTTATGTAGAGCTTCTTGCCAGGGGTTTGCGCGTGTAGGATGCGCCAGCTTGTGTACGTCTGTTGATCTCTTTTTGTGTCAGTTTGTTAGAAGGAAAGAGGCACTTCTCTCAAGTAGAAGAGCCACTGAGGGTCATGACCAGCACTGAGCTTCATTTAGAAGTAGAATGCAGTGATGCTTCACTTAACAAGCAGGCCACAACATACCGCATTAGCCTCTGCTTCCAAATGGATGGAAATCATAGCTGCATGTAAATCACATGCTAATGAGTTCAGAAGCATTTCTCCTGATGGTATGCATTATAAAAGAGGGAGTGAGCTGCAATTTCTCTCTTGGCCAGATTCAGATGGAGAAGAGAGATATCTTGGTCTTTGTCTGACCGTTTCAAGGGAATGTCTAGCAACATAGGTGTGTGGAGGGCTTGCTGTGCTGCATGGGACCAGAAACCCAACAGGTCTTGGACCTCAGTACCATGCTTCAAAGATGAATCATGACACGTGCCTAACCGTGTGAATTCTATACGTGAGGTAGGGAAATTCCTTTGTCAGTCATGGGCTGATCTTACGCATTGATGCCATCAAATTTAATGACTTCTTCCTCTGTCTACTTATGATTTTCAAGCTTTTTAATAAATTTAGCTGCACACACTCTGATCTCATAGAGAATTCAATTAATGGTGCATTACAAATGGAAAGAATTGTTCAGTTCATAGCATCAGAATCAAGTCTTCACCATGGGCCAAATTGGACTATTCCCTTGAGTGAAGCAAAACAAATTACTTCTCCTTTCATAGCTAGTTTAGAGTTATTTGTTTGTCTGGCCAGCTCTTCTCATAAGTGAGCCCAAACATAGCAAGCTGCAAGCTGGACCTAACATCAGAACAGGTCCTTCTACTCTTTTAAGTGAAAACTGATCCAATGAGTGATGCGGTGGGCACATCTACACGAGATGCTAAATGATACTGCGCATTAGCATGTCACTGCAAAAGCAGCGCTAATGCACAGCAGAATTAGTCTACCACGTAGTAGCTTCACAAAAACAGTTACTGCGCATTCAATTTACTACCTGTTATTACAGATACTAAATTGAAGGTGCAGTAACCATGGTGCATTAATGAACCTGCAGTGGCACCCAGTGGGTGGGAAAAAACAAAACCCAGGAAGGAATTGTCTCAGAATCATGTTTGAAGGTATGGGACCCATACAGACGTGCCAAGTATTTTGTTTTGAAAGAGGTGATTGCCCTGTAGTGCATTTACAAAGAAGAGGCTCAGAATTAGGCAGCGAGAAATAGTCTGAAGTCAGGCAAAAAGCAAGGTAGACACGCACCTTGTGAGCTAACTAAATCACACGTGCATACGCTTGTGTAAACAATGACTTCGTCTGACTTTATAAAGGGAAGCAGAGTTTCTTCAACAGGAATCATTAATTACAATACAAAGGGTAGGGAAGGGGGAGGAAAAAGGAGAGGGAGCTGCTGAGAGGTACATGGGTAGGAGAGAGCAAAAAAAAAAAGTTACCCCAATGAGGGATATAATGGTTATAAAAGATAATCCAGGTAATGGAATAAGGCTCCATAGTTTTATTCAACATGTGAATGATTATGTAAACAAAATCCAACCCGTGGGTGATTTTTTTGTTCTGCATTTTTCTGGTCACATTCCTTTTTAGAGGGTTTTTTTCTAAGAACAGCTACCTCCCCACTGATGAAGTAAGCCCCTGCTTATGAAAGCTTATGCATCTCCAGTGTAGTTAGTTTATCATGTGCAGATCTATCTTGACTTCTGTCAGAATTAGGTAGTGTACCATGAGGCAGCTTTATCTTTTTCTTGATATACAGTACTTGTTTCTTTCTCTTTCCCCAAAGTCAGATATTTGTTTTTTTTACCCTTAAAACATTTTCTTACAGACAGTCTCCAGGGTGCCAACACATTGCAGGTAAATTCTTGCAAAGTGGGTTCAGATAAAATGGCTTTTAGGACTTGACGTGGGTGTTTCAGAGATTAGGCTAGTGTCTCCCACAAGCAGTGTTTGATCAGATACATGCACTGTCCATGCTTAGCTCTCTGTCTCTTACCAATACACTGACCACCGTCTCTGTCTCTGCTCTACCCACAGCTTTATCCTTTATATCTTCATCCCCAGTATTTCCAGATTTTCCCTTCTTCAAAATCTCTCCTGTATTACACTCTTCCTAAAGATATGTATTTCTACAATGCCACCAACTCCACCACAGCAATGGGAATCTGGTAATGCACTATAGTATACAACATATATAGAATCACTATGCACAATAGTGATGATAGTCCTTGTGGGAGCAAGTCTAATAATATAGTGACTAAAGAGCTCAACCTATTGAAATAGAAAATTCTCAGCTAGCTCTACTCAGTGACCAGAGGTAACTGGCTTGGCTAGCTCAGATGCAGCAAACATATCTTGTGCCATCCAGGAGGTGCCCTAAGAAAGCAATGTAAATCCATACTACTGAGGACCTCCTTCTCACACGGAGGTGGGCATAGTCATAATATCAGTGCTTCTGACAAGAATAGAACTTATGTACATCCAGGGAGAATTTCACTGCTGGTTTTGACTATGATAACACTATGCTACCAAGACTGCAGAGTTGACCTCTTCCCAATGCTGGTAGTAATCAAATATCTTTTCTCCAGCGATACAAAGATACTGATATTAGAGAGCACATAGATAACCTATGTAAATACACCATTGTCTCTGAATGTACATATTGCTTTGACAGGGATCATCTCCCTGCAACATGTGCTTACAGTGCCTAACAAAATCATCTTCCACTGGGCCTTCTACCTGTGTAAATAGTCATTTATAGTCATTATTAATACTTAATGACACAGTATATCACGTGTTTGTACCCCTCCATTCCCTCCCCTGTAATTCTCACAAATAACTAGCACTTACATATATTTTATAGTACTTTGCTAGCTCCTGATAGCAGGCTCTGCTAGAAAAAGGCATTGTTAGAAGGTGACTGAAGAAAGCTTTAATGTTTGGAGCCATCTAGTGGCATTATAGATGTGAGCCCATTGTCCTCCCAGTCTGTTGTTTGAAAAACAGAAGAACCGCTCATATAGATGTGTGGCTTTAAAATGCTAAATTGCACAGACTGTTGGTAAAAGTGAGTAGATCTCAAAGTTAAAGATCTACTGAACACAAAGTAAGGTTAGAGTTACACTAAGAAATTTTGACTGATAAGAAAGAAAGGGGAAATAACTGCTAGCAGTTTCCCAGTGCACTCACTAAGTTCCAGTTGAAGCTGAGCAGAAAAGTCCTTGGGTGAGGACTGCATTTTCCTTTCAGGAATGAGATGCAGCCTGCTGTTTATTTCATAACACCTCTTACTGTGAGACAAAAAAGTAGGTGGGTGTACTGGTAAAACCCTTTGAGCCATCCAAGAATGTAGTGTATGAGTGCTAAGGTCAATTCAACAACCATGGGCATTCAGAATTCTCAGATCAGCATGGTACAAATGTAAGACGGCTTGCAGCCATGCACAAATATGGGAGTTTGTAGGGTGAACATATGTGACTATGTGCTGTTGGACACTAAGTCCCAAAGCCAGACAAGAACCCAAGCCAGGCATTCCATGTGGTATAACTATGCAGAAGCAGTGATATGGGTGAAATGCATGTTATGCAAAATAAACTCTCAAGGAGAAACAGCAAGCTGTACTAGTTGGAGAAATTCAGGATACACTTAGCAAAGGGTCAGGTCTATACAGTACAAAATTGACCTAACATGGAGCATAGTGGGTGCATCTACACGTGTACTTTATTGCAGAGCTGACTAATTAGCTCTGCAGCAAAGTGTCACTGTCTACACGTGTGTCCATACTAGCATGCAGTAAATTAATTAACTCCTCTGTAAGGTAGTACTGTCTGGGACAAGACAGCAGAGTAGTTACATGCACTGAAATGCACATGTAGGCACTGACCAGGGCTGGATGGGGCATGAGTGTGCTACCTATCAATTAGCCCAGCAGTGTAGCACCCAGCAGTGTAGCACCCAGCAGTGTAGCACCCAGTCAGCCCCTCTGCAGCACATTGAGCTGGGTCAGAACAGCCCCGAGCTGGCAGGCTGAACCCTGTGGCCTTCTGCTATCCAGGGCTGCTCCACCCTGGCCCAATGTGCTGCAGTCCCGGGCACACATGTAAATGCTGTGCCCAGGAGCAATAAACTCCAGTGCAAACCATACCAGAGTTTATTGCTACGTGCTAATTACATGTGTAGATACCCCCACTGTGTGCTACTCTTGGCACTGATAGCATAGTATGGGCTGAAAGGGGTGTCCAGAATATAGCACATATGTAAGAAAGGTGAGATTAAAACAATATTTTCAAAGTATGGCACGGAGCAAAAGCAGCAAAATGGGATACCTGTTTGAAGACAAAAAACTGTGTATCTAAGAAATCTATGTACAGGAGTTTCAAACACATGGCTACACTTGGAATTAGAGGAAGTCATTGTTTCAGAAAGTTAAACATAAGCATGTTCAAGCCTCAGACTGTGATCCCACAATGCTATCTACAAAGATGATCTACATAGACTACTGTAAAATAAGCCAGAAGAGGGTTCCTTGCTTACAGTACAACTTTTGCTGTTATACTTCATATCAGTTCCATGACTGAAATAGACTCTCCTGGTAGAAGGACATTTTTACTAAATAACTATGACTATATTAAAGCTTTTGCTGATATAAAAATATTGTAAAAGGATTGTCCTCCCTCAGATATGGTTGTACTTGCAAAATTTGCTAGAGTACAAGCGACCTTAGACACAGGGCTCTGTCCTTTGACAGCGTTATGAATCCAGATGTAAAAACATAAGAGGCTCATAATGTCATCTGCAACTGCTTCTAGAGGAGATTATCAGTGATGACAGCTTAAAACCCTGAAAAGTATTAGCAGATTAAGTTCCTAGCCTGCCACAGAGCTTGGGCAAGCCACACAACTTCTCTATTCTTAAGTTCCCAATATTCTGCTTGTCTGGTGTCTCTGTTTCTCCCTCCTATATTGTCTATTTCAATGGTAAACTCTTGGGGGCAAAATTTGTCAACTACTCTGGATAAAGAGCGTATCTTGGTCCCTGATTTTAGTTGCAGCCTGGCGGTTGCACCATAATACAAGTAATAAATAGTAGTCATAATGATGGAGGTAACCACTGCAGGTAACAATTTAGGATATAGCACTGGTGCAACAGCATTATACAAATGAAATAGCCATGAGCCCAAATTGATTGTGCTGTTAAAGAGATTTTAAAAAGAACAGCCTTAAGGTGAACAAAAGGGAAGGAAAGGTTCAGACTTTTGGTTGGTCACTCTATTGGATATGAGCGTATGACTGAGAGTGTAAATCCAGAGCTCAAGAATCTAGGTCACTCTGACTGTGCCAGTTGAGAAGTGCAGTAGATATACTGTGGGTTTGAACTACCTTGCAGAACCTCTGCTCTCAGATTGGATATACAAGGGCCCTTCCAGTGGCCAGTTTACAGGCAAAGGGCAAACTGTTCAGCAGTGCGTAAGTGACTAAGGCTGTTTCTACAGTACTGCTGGGACAGCAGCATGGTATAGATCAGGGCTGTCCAACTGGCAGCACGCAGGCCACCTGTGGCCTGTGAAAGGACATCACATGGTTTGCAGAGCACAGATAGCCTTTAAGCAGTAAACATATAGCCTTTGCATGACCTGCACAGTCCATATGGTGGTAAGGGCCTGCATGCTGCCAGCACAGCCTACTCAGGGGTAGTCATCATGGGGGGGCACTCCTGCAGCATGTTGCCCATACAGTGTGCAACCTGGAGGTCACACACCAGCACCACATGCAGCCCCTGACCACACTGAAACAGATCACATTTCTCAGGCTATAGAGGTTATGGCTATATCTTTATTGAAGCACATAGGTGGCTTTGCTTTTAGGTGGCTAGACTGAGTGGATAGCCTGATCTCCATGCTGTCAGGGATACATGGCTACCAGGACCCAGGCTAGCTAGTTTAAATCTAACTCAGGATGTGTCGACATTACCCTGCAGTCCAACGTACTGCAGAAATCCTCTTAAAGCACTGGTTGGCAACATTTTAAGGCCAAGGGACAGATTGACCCAGTTCAGGTCAGATGCATGTGAACAGGCACATAGGTAGGCACTAGGACCCAGCTGCTGCTGCTGCCATTTTTCCCCATGGTGGAACAGGGAGAGCTCCTGCCCCCCACTGATGTATGCTGCCAAAACCCCATGTCCATGAGCCTGATGGGATGGCTCTGTGGATCTAGTCTGTGAGCTGTAGGTTGCCAGCCCCTGTCTTAAAGTATAATCAGGCAGCAATCGGGGCGTAATGGCACCGTGAGTAGATATACCAGAGCTACGCACCTGAGCTTGCTTGAATCTAGCCCCAGGGATCAATAGCTATATGGTAGGAATAGCACATGGGGCCATTTGAGTTGTATATGCCTGCATATGACCTTGAACACTTCCTTACACAAGTAGCCCATGCTGTAGCTTCACTACTGCTGTTACTGAGTATAACTGCATCAAAACTAATTTAGACTTGCTTATCTATGCTGTACACAAACCTCTGATTGACACGCAGACCTCCCGTTAGGAGTCTCACTCTCAGGAGAAGACATTTTGGAAAAGTTTGCTTAGACTTGTCCTGTTTTAAAATGTGGCAGTTGTCTCTATTCTCTTGCATTTCTTTCCTTCTTTTTTTTAAAGGCTGCCAAAATCTGATTCCTAAATTATTTTTTCCCCATCCCTCACACAGGCTGATGTTTTTCTCACACTTTCTTATTAATGATCGGTCTTGATTTCTTTTTAGCTAAAAGCATTTCTTGGGACTGTTTTGGGGGAAAAAAACAGATTCAGCAGAACTTCTTAACTTCACACTGATTTTTGGATGGACTTACTGCACACCTCTGCATTTGGTAGATTTAGAGCACACATGTGCATGCACACACACATGCAGGGGCCAGATGAGATTTTTTACTTTTGTCTCTTCAACTATTCCTAATATTGCCTGCACTGACACCACCTCACTCTGCCCCTCAGGTCTTCCTGCTCTACAGGCATATGTGCTGGAGCTTGTTCTTATAAATTGTTTAGTTGGATTGCAGAAGCAATGAAAAGCCCTCACTTAGATCAAGACCCAGTTGTGCTATGTGTTGCACACCAACAGATATGCACAGTATGAGAGAGGTTCTCTGTTCCAAGGGAAAGGCAAGTCAGATACATCCTACTAATCTTGACAGCCACCCAACTTATTGCACAACTAATAAAGTGTTTTTCTTGTTCTGCTGTTTGATTGATTTCTATCTTAGGAAGCCCCTGTCAGAATTATGAGTTTGCCTACAGAATTTTTTCTTCCAGAATATCTATACAAATATTGATTTGGGAGCAATCTAGGTTACTGGTCTGTGCACGTGTTTTTGTGTGTATGTGGATAAGATAGCAGTCAAAGAGAAGATCTGATGAACTTTTAATTAAAGCTTGAGGCCCTAAATCTCATTTTTCATGTGATGCACAATATCTTCTGCATCTTAAACCAATTTGTTTACTTAGTTGGTTTCCAGTCTGACAGTCACTCACTTAGGTTCATTGTGCAGCATACTTTACATCCTCTCTCCTGTCAAAGCTGGAGATGGAGAAGGTTATAAATTGCAGCGTCCTGTAGGCAATTTTATACACAAAATTGGTACAATCAGATCCTGGTGCCTATCTTGCATTTGAGGGGAAGGGAGAAGTCTGTTCAGTGAGTTGTATTTCTAAGGTGTATCAAATAAAGAAACAGTCATAGCTGTAGCTTGAGAACTGGGATTTGTTTAGAAATGCCCAATAGATAAATTCCTTCCTTTCTAAAAGATATGGGGGGGAGAGGGGGAATCAGGTATAAATAACAATCACAGGGGAAAAAAACACCTAAGAGAAAAGAAATGTGCTTGAAGACTTGGGCAGAGGTATTTGAACTTATATGCTAGTCTATGTGCATTTATTTATGGTCTGACACACCTGGAATGGAACATCAATCCTAAATTTAGAAGCACATTTCAGGAGGCAGCTGTAGCAAAGCAGGAGCAAGTCTCCAGCAGAGTTGCGTATTTAAATTTCATTTAGCTGACAGCATCCAAGGCGGGAAACCAGAGATCCCAGTTCACCCTTCTAAATGCCATTCCACATAGATTGCATAGGAGCTGGTCATTGATCTGATGTTATGGGAACAGTGAAGCCTACTCTTCATGAGTTACTCCAGCTCCTGCCAGCCTACAGTCCTGGATTTTTAGCAGTGGATCAAATTGATGCCATTCCTAGGTCCGGGAGGGGCTGCTCATATCTGTTTCACTCAGATTCCAGCTTTGCTGCTATGGGATTTTCAACTAAGAATGGTAGATGAAAATGCAATCCTCTACCTAATGCCAGTAACACAGCTGTCCAATTCTGGAAAAGGTTGTGGCACAAAATATGCACTGTGTGTATGTTTCCCATCAATGTTGAAACTACTGCAGATGCACAGTGTGCTTTGTGCTTGCAGATTCCTGTGCAGGAGGTGTTTTTTCTGATGTGCCATCCCATAACTATGACTTGGAAAGAAATGTTCCCCTAGGTTAGATTGGCAGACAGGAGGGCAGTAGGAGGAGAGAGTTGCCTTCCTCTGAAGCATGGGTCCTGGTCCTTTTCCGAGGATCTTCTGAGCACACTATTTTCTCACATACCACACCCTCCCAAATAAGCCATACACCTTGTTTTTGGAAGACAGACTGTAAAATAGCAGATGTGTTTCCCAAGTCATGGCTTAGAGCTGGTGTTTGCATGGAGTGGCTCTGTTTAAAAAAACTGCCAGCTTCTCTCTTCATTTCCTGCTGTTGCAGCAGCAGAGTGTTGGCAGTGCCCTTGTCTTCCCCTGTTTTTACCTATGGCAAGTTGTAGGGTGTTGCTGGTGTTTTGAGTATTGTGTCTTGTACTTCATGAGACCTGAAAGTAGTGATTTTGGGGCCCTGTGGGTGAACAATTGCCCTTGAACACCGGGGACAGGATGCCCATGATGTCCCTTCAAAGCTGTAACTCAAATGAGGATCCAGGAAATTAAAAATAATGGTGCCAAGATAAAGCCAAAGTGATCCAGCTCTATGCTTACAAACAGGACATGCATAGCTTTTTCTGGGCAGCAAGGGCCATCTACAGCCAATTAGCTACACAGTCCTACTTTTCTGTAATCACAGGATGGCTCAACACTCCTCAAAGACAATGTATCTACCCAAACAAGATGGAAAGAGCACTTAGAGGCAGTCCTGAACTGTGCGTTCACTGCAGTAGATGCCACCATCTAATCCATCTTCCAGCCCCATGAAAAGGGGGATCTCTTACCAACCCTTCTATCCTAAAAGAAGTCTGGCATGCCATCAAGGAAACCAAGAACAAGAGAGTTACTGTACCAGATGGCATAACTGCTGAAATCTACAAGGCGGGTGGTGAGGATCTGGTACTGAGGCTCCACAAATTTATTCTATGCATTTGGAACAATGAAGAGATCCCTGGGGACCTGAGGAATGCTAACATCATGACTATCTATCTTCAAGGAAGGAGATAAATCTCTGTGTGGGTATTGCCCTCCTTTCCACATCAGGGAAAATCCTTGCCTGCATCCTCCTAAACCATCTCTACCTCTTGCTGAGGAAGTCCTGCCAGAATCCCAGTGTGGTTTCAGACCATCCCACGGGGCAATTGACATGATCTTTGTTGCCTGCCAGGTCCAAGAAAAGTCAGGAACAACACTAGGACCTTTATATGCCTTTCATTGACCTCACCAAGGTCTTTGGTTCCATTAATTGTGTAGCCTTGTGGAAAATATTGGCCAGATTTGGATGTCCTGAAAAGTACATCAAGGCCCTGAGGCCTCTTCATGACCAGATGCTTGCAACCATTCTGTGTAGCAGATCAGAGACAGATCTGTTTGTCATGTAAACTAGGGTCAAGTAGGATGTGTCATCACCCCAACTCTGTTCTCCATTTTTTTGGCAGTCATCTTGGTTCTCATTAAGGACTGCCTTCCTTCTGGAATTAACATAGAGTACTGAATGGATGGAAGGCCCTTCAATCTGGGATATTTTCAGTCTTAGGCCAAAGTACTCAAAACAACCATCCTTGATCTTCAATGTGATAACTTCACACGCTAAGGAAATCCAGACCATACTGGATCTTGTCAGAAAAGCCTACTGAGCTTTGAGTCTCTCTCTCAACATTGAGAAGACTAATGTGTTCTATCAGCCTGCCCTGGGCCACAAATGTGACCCCCTCCCCCCCCTCCCCAAATTACCATCAAGGGAAAGACCTTGGAGGTAGTTGATTATTTTCCCTACCTTGGTAGCCACTAGCTACCTCTCTCAGAGTAAACATTGATGAGATCTAGCACAGGATCTAGTGCACAAGTGCCTCCTTTGAGAAATTTAGTATGTTTTTATTCATCATGTTCTCTAGAAACACACTAAGATCCAGGCATACAGAGCAGTTATCATCTCCACTCTCCTCTATGGATGTGAAATGTGAGTGATTATCATCATATCAAGAGCCTGGAAGAGGTATCACCAGTGATGCCTCCAGAAAATCCTCCACATCAAGTGGAAAGATCACTGCACAAATACCAGCATGCTTGCTGAAGCCAGTATTACCAGCATTGAGTCAGTGATACTCAAGCACCAACTTCACTGAGCCGGATCTTGTGTGCAGATGCCTGACTCTAACTCCCCAAACAAGCTCTCTGCTTCTAGCTTAGGCTAACAGCCTGAGATCTTGTAGTGGTCAGAGGGAATGCTATAAGGACACACTGAAGACATACCTCAAAAAATGAATGCCAACGTTAAGACTTGGGAGGAGCTGGCTGCTGACTGACTCCAGTAGCACCACAATCTCAACCAAGTGGCTACCCATTTTGAGGTAAAGTGGGAAGCACAGAAGAGGGAGTGAAGGAAGGAAGAGGAAAGAAATCCTGGCCAATAGCCTACCCTCCCCTGCAGAAAGACCTGCAACTTCTGCAGATGGGTCTGTGGCTCAAGGATTGGACTCTTAATTCACCTCAAGACCTATCAATGAGCCATGGGAGAGCCCATCCTCAAATTGAGGGATTGCCAGCACTAACAATAAAATTACAGGATTAACAGATTACTTATACTAATCGAGGGATGGTATTTAATAACTTAATAACTCCATTAAGTGGTTTGCTTTTCAGCTTCCTGGATCAGCAAGGCTACAAAAATCACATTAGTATCTACTTTATAAAGAGATTAAGAATGTATTGTTGTTGTACTAATCCAATACCAAACAACTGAGCCGAATGAGATGTTTGAAGCTATTGGGGGAAAAAAACAATCCATAGTAGTGGCATAGCATTCAGGATGAGAAATCTTTCTTTGCTTGACGACCATAGGACTGAGAAGGATAAATCAGCATAAATTACAGCTTGAATTTCACATGGGTTGGGATGAAAGAGGTGGCTTGTGATCATTTCTGCCAGGCTAAATTGCCTTTCAGGGTACTAGGTGAGACCGTGGGGCTGATTCTGCACTGTCTCCTATATGAGGCATTCATGTACATCTCTGCATAGTACCTGTCAACATTAGTACATTAACATTGTCAGGTCACTTGCAGTGATGGTAGCATTTAATTCCTGCTTAGTATGGGTAGAATTAACTAAGCAGGGAGCCAGGGCTGAACTATTGTTGGGGAATGTAAGAAGGTGTTAGACCCCACAAAAGCGTGGGACCCAGTTGAAGGTGGTCCGTAGATAATAGTGGGCCTGTCTGGGAGGCAGGGGCCAGGTGAAATGGATAACCAGTTTATGGAAGTGGAGCTACAAAGAGTTAAGAACTCCAGGAGGAGAGTGATGGAGAAAGTGAGCACAGATAGCTGTGCTGGGGAGATGTCACCACTAAGTAGGACCTTTCTTCATGTCTGGAAAAGACAGAAGGTTTGGTTTGGTTTGGTTTGGTTTGGTTTGGTTTGGTTTGGTTGTGAATTCATGGTTGTATTAACAAAGAATGAATTGGCCTAAGAAGTGGGCTGACTTGTCTGTTGGAGGTATCAGGATAAGTGACCTGCTTATAGGTCGATTTTTAATCCTTTATCTAAATAAAATTAACATGTTTTAAAGAGGCAGCTCTTAAAGGATTATGTAACAGTCCTTTATGTAATAGTCCATGGGGGTCTGAGCTTCTGCTTTTAAAAATGCTTTAAAAAGAGTAAAAGAGTTTAGAGTAGCTAGATTGTCAGCTAATGTAAATCAGCTAGGTCTGCTGGGTCCAATTTTGCTCTTAGAAACATTCAGTTAAATTAATATTTGTACCAATTTATCTAGGGATAAAACTGGGCCTTGAACTATTTTTAATGAGTGGAGATTTCCCTGATGGTTGCTAGACAGTAAAACAGGCTATGGACTATCTGGTCTTTTGCTAAATTTCTGTATCAAGTTTTCTCAGTGAAAAGTTCATGAAGTTCTATACACAGAGGTCTATTTTCAGAGCTGTACATCTCGGAAGAAATGATTCTTTTGAGCTGGGTGCATGCATCTTGGACATTGTCCAACACTGATTTACTAATTGCTTAGAAGAATGATTCTTCTTCTTTTTTTTTAAGTAGTTTAAAAATAAAGATTCACATGCCCTGAATGCTGAGGAAAGAAATATATGGGTCTGATGCCAAAAAAATACTCCATTGTTTGCTGGCTTATTCATTTTCTTGCTAGCATGTTATATTGGTGAATTAGCATTTTTAACAAGATGGAGGATTTTCTAATAATAGAAGATTGAAAATTCCACTGTTCCACAAGAGCAATTTCCATGAGATGTAAGCTTCCGTTTAATAAAAACAGCAGCCCTGTTTGACCAAAAGTGAAACAGTGTGATTGTCATCGTCTGGGCTCTGGAGACAGCTTCAGTGCCTGTGCTGTTACCCAAAGCTTTCCAAGCAGCTAGTTCTGTTAGTACATTGCTGCTTTTCAGATCCACGTGGGCAGTGATAAAGCTGCTGTGAATCAGTCATTTTCCTCCTGGGAAATATCTGAAATGCAGCAGAAGTAGGCAGTGGAGCTGCTCAGATGTGAGATGGATTTCTGTGCCCAACCCATTTCCCAACCCTCCCTCCCCCCTGAAAAAATAAGGGTAGAGGAAAAGAAACCTCCTTTTTCCATTCCTGTCTTGAATCAGTGAACAGAGAGTAGAAGGCTGTTAGCTAAAGAGAGGTTGAACTGCCCATCACTGAGGTACTCAGGGGCATAGTCGCAAGTCACAAGGGGCTTCTTGAGCAGTTGTTCTTAGCAGTTCTCACAGCCTTCTTCCTATTGTTTTTTTACATCCGTCTCCTCCTACTCCATCCCACTCCCTCCTTTGGTTTCCGGTTTGTTGCAATTTTTTTAAACATTGTTTTGCTTTTTATGTTTCTCTCCCCTTTGTGATTTACCAAGCTGGGGCATGGGTTGTATGCCAGTCTCTCTCACTGTCTGATCCCAGATGAGAATAGTTATGGGGCAGTGCTGCAAGGGGGTGACCGAGGCAGAAATGACAAGCAGCTGAGGTCCGAAGCTAGGTTCTGGCCTGACCCTTCTGCCATAATTGTTTTCCTGTTGCTCAGTAAAATGTGGCACAGCTCCATTGTGAATCCTATACCCAGCCTTTCCATTCTGTCCTGCCAGTTTTTCTTACCCACCATCTCAACCCTACTTACCCTCCATGTACCTTGCCACTCTCCAAACATCCCATTCACTTTTTCTCACTCCCTCACACACTCTTGCATTCCCCCCTCCCATATATGCCATCTAGTCCACTACCATCACCCCACCCCTCCCCTCCTTCCCGTTACCTTTGTCACCATTTGTCCCGCCCCAGCATGCACTCTAAGTACACACCCCTCCCTCATTCTGCGCAGTCCCCCATGGAAGGAATATCAGGGAAACATTCAATTCCTCTCCTTTCCCTTTGTAGACTGTGCGAGAGGGTGCTAATTTCCTTCAGCCTGCTCCTCTGTGTGCATTTCTCTATCTCCTCCCTCTCAGTCCTTTCTTTGCTGCTTTAGAAAGGCAAAGCCCGAGGCCAGAGAAATGTGGAAGGGCCTGGTACTGGTATGAGCATCATGCGCCCTCTGCTGCTGTTTCAGCTAAACTGCAAGCAAAAAATGAAAACACTGAAAAACCAAATGAAATGCAAAACTCTAAAACTTTCCATTCAGAGATGATGCCTTTTATAAGACCAGCAAAGAAATCGAAAAAAAAAAAAAAATTATTTGCAAGCATTCAGACAAATGCACCCTTCTTCAGACAGAGGACAAATTCAAGATGGTAAAAATCTTCTTAGGTACATCCCTGCAAAACCAAATCAAACTCCTCTTCCTTCTGAACCTGTGTCAGAGCAGTATTCCCAGCCCCAATGAAACCTAGAAAACACACACTGACCAAGAAGCTGCATGAAGTTCTGTGTGATGGCTTATAGCAAAAATGTCAGGACCTTCACCTTGACTGTGGTCGTGGGATTCCTCCTCACCCCTTATCTGGAGCACTGTTCCTCTGCCTAGCAAGCATCTAATCTATTTGCCAAGCCCTGGTGATGTTCCCTATGCCTGACACCTCTCCTTGGCTGCTGGAAAGCACTCAGGAAGCTGTGGAGCTGGGCGCAGGGAGCTACAGACATTCACTTCTAAGATGAAGTAATCAATAAGTTATGGCTCAGTGGGCTCTGGATGAGCAGCATCGTTGGATTGGTGAGTTATAAATTAAAATGTGAGGAATGTATTACAGCAGCCTTGTGCAAGCAGAGGGGGCTAAAATTTGGCACTGCACATCTCTGATGCATCTACCTGTCACAGGAAAATCAGACTTCACTTTGTCTGTGTTAAGGTTTATGCCATATCTGCTATTTGGGCCTGCCTGGTTTGATGCGCACTCCAGAGAAATCTGCGTCCCTGCTGGGATAAGACTCCCAATGTTTCAGGAAATGATTTCCCTGGACAGTCCATATAATTATTTGTTCAGCAAGGCTCTGCATAAAGAATGGCTAAAATGTATGTGCAAATTCTTGATATGAAGGGGCAGCTCTCTTTTTATATAAACACCAGCTGCCCATCAGTACCCTTCACACCCTTGTTCATCCTTTTCATCGTCTTATCACATGTGTTCCACCACCGCTGCCCCTGCCCACTGCATCAGCCTCCTCGCACCCCATTTGTCCTCTACACCCCAGGCTGTTTTGTACCATTCCCTACAAAAACAACTGATGTGTAATTGTGACTGAGCCCTACTTTGGTGACTGCCTTCAGTGGGTTGGTTCTACATAATCCAATGAAGCCCACCCCATTGCCACACCAGCTAGCTTTTCAGGTATCAAGAAATGGCAGAACAGCACTTTCCTCCTCTTTTCCAACCCTCACTATCCCTCCTTTGGGAGAAAAAAATCCCATTTGTCTTCCAAGGCTTTGACATTTGGGTTTATCATAATTTGTATTTTTTAACCAAAGATCAGAAGCCAAAATATCACAAGAGGAAACTTTGTCTTGTAGGTTCAAAACATAGTAGGATTCTTTAGTTGTACTATTTGTTTACCTAAAAGATGTTTTGGCTTGAGAAAAGGAAGAGCACTATTAGCATTATATTTTTTCTACATATCATACCTATTTATATGGTAGATGATCCCCTCCTGTTTCAGGAATTATCTGATTGGTGTTATACCTGCTATGTCCACCAGAGCCAGTCCTTTCTCCAAAGACAAGTCCCCCCAAAAACTCTGCCCATTTACATCCTTCCCTGATGTTGTACATGGGAAGGAATCTGCCTCACTGGTTAACTAATTGAGTGGATTAACTCAGGTCCTCAGTGGTGAGGACCTCTTTGTCCAGTCTTTACTAAAGACCTTAATTCAGTGTGCAGCAGCAGGCAGAAAAGCCAACCAGATACTAACATGCTTGAGGAGGAGATAGAGAATAATATGGAAAATGGGATTATGCCCATATATCAGGCTGCAACACTGTGTTGAGCTGTGGTTATCCAAGATATTGCTGAACAAAAGTGGATTCTGAGATGCTGGTCAGGAGTGATTAAGGGCCTGGAAATGAAATGATGGAAAACAGAAACAAGTAATAAGGGAAATGATAACAGGATATAAAATGACAGGGAAATGTTAGAGTAAGAGCCACTCATCACTCTCTCTCTCATAAAACAAGAACAAGGGGAAATTGAAATATGGGAAATTCAAAACTTTTCCATGCAGTGAACAACCAGCTTTCAGAACCTATTGCAACAGGATAGCACTTGAGTAAAAAACTTAGCCTGGTTCAATAAAGGATTGGACATTTGCATGAATAATAGGAATATACTGAATTACGATAGTAAACACTTAGAAAGTAAACAAGAGTCAGGAAAAGCTGTAAACCCTCATGCTTTTGGGTACAACCAACATCTTAACATTAGAGGGACTGAAATAAATTTTTCCTGGGAGCAGCTTATCCCATAACTGCTTTTTGCAGATTTCCTTACATCTTTCTGCATCTGGTAGTGGTTGATTCAGTCTTTTAATTTCTATTTCTGGCTATAGAGAGGCAGTGATCTTAATGTGGTTAAGGTCTAGTAACTAATATAACTTCTTGAAAATATACTGGAATTTTATTTTCTGCTCTTTTCTCCTTTGGTAACTGGCAAAATATCATATTTTCTCACATGCACCATGCACTTTTCCCCCCAAAACCATCTGCTAGAAAGTTTAGTATGTGTTATATGGTAAAAATAGTTTCTGCCAGTTAGGGGCAGAAGTGACAGTAAAATCTACACAAGACTCTCAGGGAGCAGAACAATGAACAGGCTCAGCTGCTACCACTCAATTACCAAAACAAAAGATCTTTTTTTCTTCATTTTGCCTTTCAAAAACAAGGTTGCATTATATTCTGTGGCATGCTGTATGTAAGAACATATGGCGTTTCTTTGTTAGCCATTTCCATACTGTCTTTTTAAAAAAATATTCTGAATCTTAAGAGGAAGGAAAATGTAAGGAAATTGTCAGACACATATTCAAACTCTATCCTTTGCTCCAAAAAGTTTAATTTTGTTTGGTAAAGCACTAGATCAAAACATGGCCAGAAATACACTGTGAATTTACATCCTTTGTTTGTAGAGCTTTGACATGCATCTGTAAAGGAGAATGAAGAGTATAAATTTTAAACATTACACTTTAAACCTTGAAACTGCAGTGTATTGGAAACTCAAATATGTCATGGAAAGCAAAACATAAGGTTTGAGCTGGTCAAAAAGAGAATACCTGTTCACCAGGAAATTCTGACATTTTGAAAATTCATTTTGCCCCAAATCTAAATGAAAACTATAAATTGCAGTGGTTTGTGAAACAAAATATTTCAGAATATTTTTACTTAAGTACATACTGCTGATATTTTTGTTTAAACATCATTGTTCTGATGTGTATATGTTGTTAATTTTTATTAAAGCCAGTACAAGCCATTTCAATCTTAGTAAAACAGATTTTATTAATTTCCTGTAAAATAGTTTGACAAAACAGATAAATTCCTGTGAACTTTTTTTTATTTTGTCATATCAGTATTTTCCAACAGAAAATGTTCTACTGAAAAAATGCCACTTGTTTTACTTGTAGTGCCCACTGTTTTCTATCACCTTTCAAACATGTGGGTCTCAATAGAGTTTGCAACTTGTAACTAAGTGATAATTAACTATATTTGACAAGATACAAAGTGACCTCTAGAATGAAATGAAACAACTGTTTAATAACACATAGAAACTCAACACTACTGGTAGGCCAGAATGCCCAAAAATAAGTTATCAGATTGTAACTGCAAGAGGAATTAAGTACATATATACATTTTCTGTTTATACATTTCCTGTAATAGTAGGGAAGTCTCAGAAATAATCTTATGAGGATTTCATCATATGCGGCAAAAGCGGCAGCAGGGGGCTAACAGGGCTTAGCCCCCCACAAACATGGAGCAGCAGTAAGGCTGCAAGGCATCCCAGCCAAGGGCTTCTGGTGCAGCAGGGGAGGGGAGAGGGTGGAGCAGGGGCTAGTGGAGTGAGTGGGGCAGGGGCTAGGGGAGGGGCAGACGCTGCAAAGCCAGCAGGGCACGGGACTGAGCTGTGAATGGGTCATCCAGGGGGTGCAGCTTCTGCTGCTACCCACACCCCAGGAGGCACGGGAGCGGGGTGTACCACCGGATCTGTATGGGACAAGGCAGGCTGCTGCTGCAGGCTGGGGCTGGGGCTGCGATGGGGTGTTCCTAGGGGTGGGAGCAAGCCAGGGTGGGAAGAGCCCAGCACAGCTTCCACCCCAGCCTGCAGCAGCACCCTGTGCTGCCCTGCCCCACACAAATCTGTGGGCACATGCCCCACTATGCACTCCTGGGATGTGTGTAGTGGCAGGAAAACCCCCCCCCCCCCCCCCCACCACCACTGCCCTGCCCTTCCTGCTGCAGCTGCCTGGATCCTGGGCTGGGCTGCTCTGCGTCTCTGCTGCCGTCACTGCTGGCTCTGGGCTGCCTAGTGGGGGCAGAGGTGACAATACAGAGCAGACGCAGGGCAGCCCAGCATGGGCTCTGGGCGGCTGCAGCAGGAAGGGCCTGGCAGCAGCAAGGGGCTGCTTTTCCCCTCTCTGAACAACAGCTTCTGCCGGGCTGCCACCTCTGCTTAGCCTGGGCAGGCAAATTTGGAGTAGGGGTGGGGTAGGCCAGGTTGGGGCTGTGTGCATGGGTCCCCACTGGTACCATGGGGCTGGGGACGGTGGCGGCAGCAGCCGGAAGGAGCTGCTACCTCCTGGGCTCCCTAGAAAGCAGTCCAACTGCTGAGTTGGCCCAGCCCTGCTGCATGCCCAGGGGGCGGCAGGACATGCCATGGCTGGATGGTGCCTGGGCCAGCAGGGACTGAGGGACCTGCCACAGTCTGTATTTTGCCCACCTTTTTCTTAACAAATACAGACCCAGCAACCAAATGAAAACCAAAAAGAACATTATCTGTAATGATTATAGCAGAATAAATGGGAAAAGTTTCTTGTTACCAGTGAAAAGCTGGTATGATAAACAGCTGCAGAAAATGCCTTACAATACAAAGCCATGTGGCACTGAACAGCAAGTGGTTAGTAAAATAAGCTGAGCATGGTGTAAGACCTAAATGTTGCTTGTAAAACCTTTTTTAACACGGACAACTTTATATAGTTCATGAGACTTTTTTTTTTTTTTTTTTTGAGCTTTCATAGCTGAGGGTGTCCCATTTTTTTCAGCACTTGTACGGCTTAGCACAAACAGGAGTTGAAGCATTTTTGGTTTGATGTTTTAACTCTTTACAGCTTTTTCACTTGGCTTTTCCTCATTATCCCAGCCCTGCCAGCCCCAGCCCCCCTCCACCATCCTATACACTCCATTATAGATTTTTTTTATTTTGTAAGTTGCCTTATCATTTTTACTCCCTCTTGCCTTGCTTTTCTTATGGCATGACCTTGATCTGCTTTGCTTTCAGAGAACCAGGAAAAAGACAGGATCTGCCATCAACATACACTAATGCCAGGAGCTTGGGGAATAAG
>NW_005842897.1:581000-599163 GCF_000455745.1 Alligator sinensis | reverse complement strand
CATCAGGAAGAACTTCTTTACGGTGAGAGTTGCCAGAATCTGAAACGGGCTCCCAAGGGAGGTGGTGCTCTCCCTGACCTTTGGGGGGCTTTAAGAGGAGGCTCACCACACATCTGGCTGGGGTCATCTAACCCCAGTGCTCTTTCCTGCCCATGGCAGGGGGTCGGACTGAATGATCTGCTAAGGTCCCTTCCGATCCAAACATCCATGTATCAATGAATTGCGTTGAGCACATGTATGTAAGTGACCACAAGGGTTTCAAGTTGCAAGGAAGCGTTGCTTACACATTAGAGTCACTGGAGCGAGAACGGCCTATTACCTGCAACTACAACAGCAAAACTCTGTTACACAAACTATTGGAGTTATTCCAAGTAAGAAAGTCTATGGTCCCTCTACTTGCAAGTCATTTACATGGGTGTAAGTGCAGTGACTAAGTCATGGCACATCACGGGGGTAAATAACCATGCCCACCCCAGTGGCTATTACTGCTCTGCAGTCTGCATGTATGTCATAGGGTTGGACTTTGCCTGGTTTCCCATTCAGTGTAACCATAAGATGTTAGTGTACAATATTAACCTGGATTGCTGTGTAGATGGCTACTACAGTGCCTCTGTGGGGTATTGTTTTTTGTTCATCACTGTTAGTTTTGCTTTTCACAGTGTACCTTTAAACACTCCCTTTCCCTCCCACAACCCTTCCTGAAAGAGAAATCATACCTGCATCATAAGATGGAAATTTGCTAGAACGCTTGAGTTTGTTGCATTTATGTTTAAACATATGTTTACATTTTTAAATTTGAATCCGTTTAGGGATGAATGCAAGCCTTCTGTGTTTTAATAATCTAGATTATCAAGGCTGTGGCCACAGCTAAACTCTTACAAGTGAATATTTGTTTTTCAGCAAACAAGAACATCCTCTGAAAGTATTTATTCCAGACCAGGTTCCAGTATACCTGGCTCACCAGGCCATACTATCTATGTAAGTAACATTTCCTGTTAATGAGCCATTATTCCCCTAGTAAAGTAATGGGTTTAGTGTATCCTGGTTTGGGAAGTCAAATAAGATACACTAGTAAAAGATACCCTTATTCTTATGTAACAGACTTCATTCCAGGATTTTGCATCAGGATAGCTATGTTAGTAAAAAATCATTCCCCTCTATGGGTATAGACAGATGGAAAAGTTGTAACCACATGTTATCAGTATAAGATGTTACAATATAACTGCTACATCTTCCTGATTTTGTAGTGATACAAACATAACAAAACCTATCCAACTTCAAACTTGCTTCATTCAGAGTCAAAGTTAGGGCAGTTTAGCTACGTTTGTATCAGTACAGGTTCATGAGCTATAACAGGAAGTAACAGCTGATATGTGCACATCTTTTAAAGTGGTTAACTAGTAATAACTCCTACATAGTTATACAACGACAAATTGTTTCGTGCGGATCGCACCTTTTGAAACCACGCTCTCTTTGGAGAAAGCTGAGACAAGGCTCCCTGGGTACATCTAGGTGTGCACTTTACTGAGAGTTGGTTAATTAGCTCCACAGTAAAGCATCACCGTCTACACATATGCTGGTATTAAGGTGCAGTAAACTAATTAACTTTGCCATAGGATAGTACTGCTGAGGACAGTACTATCTTACAGCAGAGTACGTACTATGCTGAAATGCGCTTGTAGAGAGTGACCGGGGTAGAAATTGCACCCAGTCAGCTGCCTAGGCACACAGTGACTCATGCTCCAGCCAGCCCTTTGCCACATGATACCACCACCTGGAACCTGGTACTGACCCCTCAAGGCTGCTGCCAGCCAAGGCCTGCTCTGCCCTGGCTCAAAGTGTTACTGTCCCAGGTGCACATGTAGCTGCTGTGCCCAGGAGCAGGTTACTCCAGCACAAACTGCACCAGAGTTTATCATGTCACATTAATTGCACATGTAGATGTACCCACTATGTAGGATGTTACTGTGCTTTCCTGCCTGCTGCCCTGAGGATTTATCATCTTACATATAGAGCTCATGGAGATTCTGGTGTAGCAAAGCTTTGCCTCCTAAATACCTACAAGTGAAGAGATCAGGCATTTTGGTTTTTGAAGAAGAGTTTGTTTTAAAAGAAAGGAAAATGGGGTTGAGCATGTTTCAGTTGTTATGCTTTCCAGGCTAAACATGGGACCATCACTAGCATTTTCATTGTGCCACGTCATTTGCATGTGATTCACAATCAGAGAGTAGCAGGACACCTTCCTCTCCATTCCTGATGTTGGATTCTTAGATTTGTAGTTTTTGATCTTGTGATAAAGTAATTGGAGATGGACTCAACAATTCAGAATTGGCCCAGATGTTTTAAATTTACTTTAGTCTTTCCCTGTTTTTATTAAGCTTTTTCGGGCATCTGAGGGGTTCATTAACACCTTCTTCCTTTCCTAGCTGGAGGAAGTCCTTTGGTCCAAAAGGCATTGCCTTCCTGCTCTATGCTATTCAAAATCCTAGCTGAAGAAAGGGGCTGTTTGTCAAGGCAATACTGGGGAGGAAATGGGGGGTGGGGGGCAGGATAATAGAGAACATGCTACACTTGAACTTTTCAACTATCAGATACAAACTTACTGATGGCTCATGTAAAAAGATGGAAAAACTGAGCAAGGGGTCCAGCAGGCCTGTTCTTATACAAGTCAACTCTAGTTTTTCAGTGCCTTTCAACTAGAGAAGAAGCAGTCAATAAATTAAAGCTATTACACACTGCTGATTTTAAATCATGAAAGAGGTTCTGGAGCACTGCCATCCTGCTGACAATGTGCTGCTTCATACCCCTCGGCCAGTTTATGAATCTTGCCTCTTGTCACACAGCACAGCCTCACCGTGCAGGCTTAGGCCCATCTGATGTATTCCTGCTCTGCAGCAAGCATTATACAAGTGTCTGTTTTAACTTGTACTAGTTAAAGTTGTCCAGACATTCTCAGATCAGAAATGAATATGTGTATATACACTTGTTCATATAATAGACCTGAGTGTGTATGTATGAGTGTGTGTTTGTGTGTGTGTATACACGCGCACACAAACACACACAAATTTGTTACATATGTAATTATGCATGCATGTGTATAATTATACATTTTATATAGAGCATTTACATTTAGATTAATGATGTAGATACATATATAAAATTATATTCATTTACATGTATAGCAATTATTAAGGGTTAAATTTCCTTAGCTCATTGAATGGCAGCCAGGGAGACAAAGCTGTGTTTTTGGTTGTAGCCGAGTTGGTCTAAGGCAGGGGCAGGCAATTATTTTGGGCGGAGGGCCGCTTACTGAGTTTTGGCAAGCCATCGAGGGCTGCATGACAGGTAGCCCAGGACAGATTAATGTTAATTTTCTAAAAATTTTAGGGGCCTCATGGGCCAGATAGAATGGCTTGGCAGGCCACATCCAGCCCATGGGCCACATTTTGCCCACCCCTGGTCTAAGGACATAATCAGGCAAGGTTCTTTGGGTAGATGTGATATCTTCTATTAGACCAACTGAGTAGTTGGAAAAAAGTTCTTAGCAAGCTTTCAGGTGCAGTCGCCCATCGTCAGGCATAGGGAGTCTCTGTTGTTCTGAGACTCCAAGGAACAAAAGAAGCTAGAAGTGTGGCAGGGTGTCAGTGGGAATGTAAAAAGAAAGAAATTAGGAAAACCAAAGGTAGAGCAGGGAAGGGGAGGGGGGAAGTAGAGTGAAAAAAAGCCAAAGCCAAACTGATCAAAGGTAGTTAATTTTTTTTAGTTGTTTCAGGTATTTAAACCCATATGATTTTGAAGTGCAGCATTTAATATCTATTTGGCATAGAAAACTGCCCTGGAAACCAGCTCTGAAAATTGTAAATATCAGCCTAGGGGACCGGATGTAGGTAGAAAGATGTCCAGCCTCATGAAGTGGGCCAAAGAAATCATGAGCTGAAAACAAAATCAGACTCCTAAAGTGCTTTCAGTTTTAATAATCAAAGCTGTTTGCATAGAACCAGCAAGAACTTGAAATGATTGATTTTTAAATTTCAGCAACATCAAAAGAAATAGATAAACAAGCAAACTGCTGCCCCTCTAATCCCTCTTCCCGCTATAGCAGCTTCATCTTCATGTTGGTATGCAAACAGCTCTTTTCGGAGCCTGCTTCCAGGTTCAGGTTTTCACCCGTGCATTAGACAGAAGCTCGCACGCATAGTGGCATAACTAAACTGAATGTCTGTTCTGTTTGTCAACGAGTTTACCACATTTTACTAGTGAGCTTACAGCTATCTTGACCACAGCCGCTGAATATGAGGCGGTGGTTGCTAGACATGGATGCAGATAGATGGTAGATAGTTTTGAAGACACTGCAAAGGGTGCAGTCTGTTTAAACTGTTCTGCTTTTCCCCTAGATTTTTAAGATAAAAAACACTTTGTTCTTCATATGCTGGTGAAGAACAAACAGTTGCTGCGTACATAAATGGAATGACAGCAAAGGATTTTCCCTAACTGCATTATGAAAGTCAATTCCCCCAGAGCTTAATGCGTGCAAAATAGAAGTTACTGGTGTATTTGTGTCTCTTAATTTATTTTCTGTCTTTGACCTTCAGGCAAAAGTAGACAATGAGATCCTTGATTACAAGGATTTAGCTGCCATTCCCAAAGTCAAGGCCATTTACGACATTGAACGTCCAGACCTAATTACCTACGAACCATTCTACACTTCCGCCTACGAGGACAGACAAGACAGACAGAGTCTTGGAGAGGTAAGGAAATCCACATGTGAGTCCTGCTGTCATTCAAAGCTAGCTGTGTTTCCATACTGTCTTGAAACTACTGTATAATTGATCCTCTTCAATGTGGCTGTCGCTGCGATTAAAACGCTTTTCATTTCTCTTGTCCATGTTTGAAAGAAGGAACCATAACATTGACTCAAGCTTTGAGTTGCAATGTGTGGGCAGCTACAGATGTAGGTACATGGCTCCCCTCCATTTCTTACCTTCACTAATACTAGCAGCTCACAAAGGGAAGGGGTCCTTTCTCAATATGACTCAATACCTTATATTCAGTATTTGATGGTTGCATGAAACAAATTCAGATCTGATACAGTGTCGTTTACTAAGTTCTTCACCTTAAGAAGCTGATATTCCTGGTGGAATAGGCTATTCCAAAAGAATACCAGAGCATTCTGTGGCAAAGTCTCCAGCCTTGGCTATAGCCACCATGCAGTGCCTCTGAGAGAGGCCTTTCACTGGGAAGGGGGCTACGGGGGGGGAGGATGGGGGGGCTGCAGCCGCCCCAACATTCACTGTAGCTCCCCTCCCAGTGCCACTGCCACCTGCTCCAAAGGCAGCCCAGCTCAGCCACCCTGCTGGGAAGAGCCTGGTGCTGCCCCTGGCCCCAGCCCACAGCACTAGCCTGCCCTTGTCTCACATGCAGATCCGGGGGCACAAGCCCCCCATGCCCTCCCAGGGTGCATGCAGCAGTGGGAGCCACCCCTCCACCCCCTGCACCACGCGGATGAGCTGTGGCTCCATCCCATGCCCTGCCCCAGCTATATAGTGCCTGCCCCAGCCCCACTCCCTCCCTCACCACAGGGGCCTCGATCTGTCCCCCCACTATGCCCTTCCCTCACAACAGACTTACCAGCTGGACCCGGCTGCTCTCCACATTGCCGGGTTGTGCTCCTGGCTGCCTGCGTGCTGCATTGCGGCTGCACGAGGAATTTATCGGCAATGTTATCAGCCATATCAGCCAAAAAGCCAATTGCTGATACTTTCAATTTTCCTTATATTGGTTCTGATCTGATATAGGACCAACGTATCAATGCACCTCTAGTTTCAGCTTCAGTTAAGCAAGAAAGGGAGGGTAAGTTAGCTGACGATCAAACTCTGTCCCTGCTCTATGCATGCGTAACTCTGGAAAAATCTTTTTTTCTTTATTCTCCCTTTCAAAAACAAGTTGCATATTATATGCCAGGTAGTGCTGTATATGAGAAAAAAATAGCAATGTGGGACTGCAGTGTTTACATCTTTTTGTAATAAGCTCCTATGAGTGGAGTGACTTGCACAGGGTTTGTGTCTGATTTAGTCATCAGTAAATGTTATGTGAAGGGGGACGGGGGACAGAAATCGATTAGTTTATACTTTAAACTCTATCTTTTTACACATTTATTGACACTGAGAGGTGCCAAGGAGCTTAGCTTACTGGCATTTACTCAAGACACCAAAGATTTTGGTCTTTAATATTGTGTAGCTACCATTAACTCCAGATAAAAATTGTGCTCAGTTAAGGACCACAAAATCTGGCCCTAAGAAGGGAGTGATTTCCACTCTATCATCAATACTGCTTTTAAACACAAATTTGGCATGCTGACAAACAGTGTACATAGACCTTATTTGCCATGTCCTGTTATAAGCCTTGGGCACAATAAGTATATTTGGATATATCTTCTGTGGAATGAGAACACCTTCATCACCAGTCAGGGTTTTGAACTACATTGTCCTTGCAAACTATACTAAACAGCCACCGTCCTAAATACTTATCTCACTGAATAATGATTAAACATGCCACAAAGTTGACTTTAAGATTTGGAAGTGATTCATGTATTTTACATTAAAATCTACACTCAACAAAAGCTGTTCATTCAGATGAAACTCAACTCATTTCTTACATTGTGCATTCCTGGCTACATAATTTATAAGTACTTGCTGTTTAAGTTTGACTTGCTATTTAAAGTAAAGCAAGAGTCAGATTTCCAAAGAAGCAGGGCGGATGGCTACTGAAAATCAAGACAGGTGCAAGCATCCTTGGCTCTCAGGATATAAATCACTTCCCCCACCTTCAACCCTACTGACCCCTTGACACACACCTGTATCAGTGCAAAGCTGGCTGGGTACAGACGGCACTGAATTTTGAGGCCCTTTGATAATCCCCTCCAGCTCAGACAGAAAAGTTGTACAAGAGCAGAATTGGTGACAGGCTACTTCAGCCTTCCCCTGTGCAGTTGCTTTGTCCCTTGCTTTCTCTATGGTGGAAGCAGGGACACAGGGAGAACTAAGCCAGCCATTAGACACGCTGAGTTTGCTTATTTGCTCAGTTGTTTCTGAGCATCGCAAGAGATCTGGACAGGAACTTCCAAACCTCATCCATCAACAACTCAAATAGAGAAGTCCTACAACCTTCTGAAGAAGACAAAGCGAAGGAGTTTCTAGTTAAAAAACACCTACAACACAGAGCAGGAAGCTTCTTCATTACTTGCCACCCTCTTCCAATGGTTTGCCTCATACTGCAGGTTGAGGTGTGCCTGGCTGAGGTTGTGGGGAGCCTGCACCTCTAAATGGGTCTTTCAAACTGCACATGCCTTCTGAATGTCTTGAGGACTTAGGAGTGATTGTATTTCCTGAGCCACACTCCCTTGTGTCCTGATATAACTGCCAGGCACATGGGGCATTTATACACGCATTCTGGGAGTGGGGGGGAGGCGCTTTAATTAGAGCGACTCCAAGAGCCATTCTAATTAAAGCACCTGGAGCATCTCATGTATTAGCATCCCTGTGCTGAAAAATGGTGGCAGGGGTAAACTAAATAACTCATCAACTAAAACTCATCAAACAAGCTTTAGTTAAAGTGCCCCCACCATGATTTTTCTGCACGGGGACGCTGATACACATGACGCTGGATTCTGCTGGACCGCGGTAATTCTCCAGCAGACTCAAGTAATTGCAGCGCATTGGAGCAGCCTCACTGCTTGTATATAGGTGCCCATAGGGTGTATTTAAAAGACAGAAAGTCTGAACCCTTGAAAGACTGTTTAACAGAAACACTTCCAAAGCAATATCAAAATACCTCTGCCGTGAAAAAGTCCCCAAATTGCAGAGTGAATTAAGAAGAGAACATACACATTAGCTCTAGAGAAAGATGGATAGGGTGGCATTAGACTTGCTTCCTTTTAAGCATTTCACAAATGGCTATAATAGCTTCTCCCTGTAATCTGCTCAGTTTGTTCCTTGATAAATCCCTAAATTGCTGGTTTAAAAGTGTGCAATGAAAAAAGTTTTTAAGTGGCACCATCTAGTGGAGCCCAACAACCTAGCACTTCAGTTAACATGTCTAGCACAGTTAGGTTAGCCTAAGGATATGATGGAGTGAGTCAGTTTTTAACAAAGCAGGAGTCGAGTGAGGAGTAAGTTCTGTAATGTGAAGTGATAATAGAACAGCATGTTGCCCAGGGGCTGTCAGTTAACTTTCTAGAAGAAAGATTTGTTAAGCGATACCTTTTATTTGTCCAGCTTTACAGTTGGGAGAAATGTTAGGCAAGCTGGGCTGACTCTTGAAAGGTTGGCAGTTATTCCAGATGTTGAATGTATTTGAAATCTGCCCATCCTTAGATCCTGCCCCATCGTCGTGCTCTGATCACCGATGGAGTTGGATGTCTTGGCTTTTGGAGCATAAATACTGTGGAAGGTTTCGTTTCCTCCAAATTCCTTGTATTTCAAGTGTTCAGTCTGCTGCTGCCATTGCAATTGCAGTTTCTTTAACCTGGCCTTTGCTCTGAATGGGGGGAGATCAGTCCTGCAGTTCTGAAGAAAAGAAAGCTCTTTTGAGAGTCCTGCCACAGGGTCAAGCCCAGAAATCCTGAAACAATAATTATGCTGCCAGTAAAATGGCACATGCCAGTGTGACATAAGGTAACATGCCCTGATCCAGCAAAGCACTCAAGGACTGTAACGTTAAACCTTTGGTTTCAAGGATTTGAGGATGAACTCTTAAGCCTACTAAAATGAATGAAAGTTTGATCACTGAGTTGAATGGGAAGGGAATTTAACTCCCATTGTGTGTGTGTGTGTGTGCTTTTTTTTTTTTAAGCAGGATTTTAGTTTTGAAATCACTGCTTTCTGTGTTCACTGGTTTGCTCCTGCTGGACTTCATTTTTTTCCTTCTAAATATACCTCCTAAACATCCCTAAATATGTTGCTGAGTAATTGGAAGTCTTCTATGTTGATTTTTTTAAAGAGCCCTTTCAATGTCCCAACCAAACAATGATGAGCTAAATTTTCCTTGACAGACTCAGAGTTTCAGATATGGCAGTTCACCAGTGAATGAAGAAATGGGTGCGGTTCCCTCTCTCCAAAGCCGTAGAAGACATGGTGGGACTATTTACCTAGCACTGGCACATGTAGAATAGATGCAAGGGAAGTCACTTCTTATGTTATCTTCCCAGCCTCCAGTCATTTAATTATACTTTCCAGTAGAAACTGACTCCCACTTTCCAGATCAGATCAGAGGATATTGTTTATTTGCAAGTCAAGGACCAAATTCAGTCTTCAAAAAAACAGAAACAAAAACAGGTATGGTGTATCAGGGATAGGACTTTTTTATATAGATAGTTGAAGAGTTTTAGCTTAGAGTTAAACAGTTGTTTTGGGGAATAATCTGCAAAATGTTTTGTGATTATATACAAGTATATATATACAAGTAGTAAAACTTGTATAGGTCATGCTCTAAAATATGTGCTGACCTGGTGATCTGGTGTTGCAGGATTTTTGTAAACTTAGACGGGCTCCTCTGTGGTTAAAAGTGGTTTAACAAAGCCATGTGATAAATTGCACATGGTGAAATCTCTTGCACTCAAGCCAAAAAATCAGTCCTGTTTTCACATACTTTGCATTTGCAGCAATGCCAGCTCCTCCGGAGGTGATAGTCTTGCACTACAGAGTGTGTAAGACATGGAGGACAGCGCAGCCTGCTGTACAGATGATGTGCATGTTTGGCATACGCACAAGGAATTGATAGATTCATTTGCCATCAGAAATTCTGTGTACATTTTATACTGCTGTCACCATATTAGCAGTAGTTAGGCCAGAACAGCTGTTTTATTTCTGACACACTGTGTTTTAAAAGTAGAATTGTTTTGCAGTAACTACAGTATTCCTTAGGAACACCAGCCATCACCGGATTTAGTATGGCAGTCAAATGAATAATGCTAGTGTTCACTACATATGAGAAATATTTAAAATTCTGATATTTGGAGGAAGAGAATTTCTTGTACTCAAAAACTTGTGGCTGGAAATCAGGTAGGACTCCTATTCCCAGCTGGGTTCCCAACTCTATAGATGACTTTGGGCAATACTTTTTCTATCAGTTTAATGAAAATGGTACCTCTGCCTCCACCTTGCTGAGTGGTGTTAGCAGCTCTTCCAAAGCAAGGTGCTAAGAAATATGATGCGTGTATGAATCAATATAAAATAAGTATGATTAAATATTAACTGTCTCTTCATTTTACACACACACACACACACACACACACACACACACACACACACACACACAGAAATGTAAGGCTTTGGAGATAGGAGGGCAATTGCCAGTGTGTGGCTGTTTAGGAGTAGGAGATTGTCCTGCATTTCTGTTTCCCACTCAGAGCCCTGAGTTAAAATGTATTTAATTGCCATTGTGAAGCTTTCCACATAACAAGCACAGTTATTAAATTAATAGCCCTTTTTTCCTCGTTGTCTTTGCAGCTACATTTCGATTAGTGCCCTAGTTAGATGTTTCAAAGATGCTGTTTCAGGATATTCAAGTGAATTAATCATACTTGCTTTTGGGTAGCGTGAACCTAAACTGCTTCAGCACTTCAGAAACCAAGCTCTGGGCAGTGAGGAGAAACCACAGCTTTAGAGCTAGATACCACGTTACTGCCAGATCTCTGGGGCTGTTTGGATTAGCATTTGCTGGCAAGGCAGGAGACATGCTGTTTCTGTAACCTTCTCTCTTTTGCCTCTTACAGTCTCCAAGGACGCTGTCTCCTACACCGTCTGCAGAAGTAAGTTTGATTGAACCCTCCTGGGGCAGTGTGTCACCGCTGCTGGAACTGTTGATATCAGGAAGTGGAGTTACTGATGGTCCTAGGCAGCCTGATGCCTATTTCCATTTTCTGTTTACATAGCATGATTATTAAAAGGCCAAGAAAATCAAAAGTAGAGAGGGTATTTCATGCTGACTGGCAGGTTATATGGAGAGTGAAGGTACCGTGGGATGTGATGTCTGGAAACTCATCTTTATTGTGATATGTAGATCAAGGCTGGAGCCCCAGGAACTGTGCTCATTTACAGCAGCCAAAGGTGTGGCCCTAAGCCTGCAGTGGTTACTGTTGGGATCTGTGTGAGTTTTGCCTATGCTTGGAGGAAACATCTCTACAGTATTCCCCTAGGCTAGGGAAATACTCTTAAACATCATAGCAATGTGACATACTTGGAAAGGCATTTGTCAGAGTTTTAATGGTTATTGCTGTACATAGTTTTTTTAAAGTGAAAGGTGTCCTGCCTTCCCCATGCTATGAAGTACACAGTAAATTTATGAACATGCTTTTGGTCTTGGAGCTTTCCAGTTGCCCCTCTCCTGTAGGAAAGGTTTGCCCCGCTCTGCTTCGCTTTTGCCAGGAACCAAGATTCCAGGATTTCAGATTTTCAAAAGTAATTAGTGATTTGGGGTACCAGTCTGAGACGCAGCAAAGCTGCCTGAATTTTAGAGGTGGGAGCCTTAGTACTTTCTGGGCACATGTACACATCAGACTGCAGTATAGTGAACAGTTTCCCAGGCTAGCTTTAAACTGAGTAGCGGAGGTGTCGGTAAAGGTGTAGGTATCTCTACACTGGGACTATCCAGCTTCCCCACAGCAGGGGGCTACACTTGGTGCTGGTGTGCAGTGCCTGAGTTGCACCCTCTATCAGGCATATGCTGCAAGGAGGGCACCCAAGATTTGCCCTTCCGAAAGGCATGGCCAGCATGTGGACCCCTGCTCCCCACTGTGTGGGTAGTGCTGGTGATGCATGAGCACCCTTTTCCACTCTGCTCCACTGTGGGATAGATGGCTGCAGCCATAGTGTACCACTGTCTCCAGTGTAGGCATGCCCTGTGAAAAACAAGTCCTCTTAAGGAGTCATGGGAAATTCAGGTACACAAATTATTAGTGATTTGAAAAATTAGGATTAAGTTTTAAGTATGATTAAGTGTTACTTAACAGAATTCAGTCTGCAGGATGCATAGAATTTGAAGGCCCCAGATTTTAGCACTTAGACATAATGGATTGGATTATATGAGCAGCAGTTGTTCATATGTGAAAACTAATGGACAAGCAATTAACACTGTATGATAATAGGCTAGAAGCTGGAAAGATGTTCTGTTGCTCTTTTCAGGTCTTTGAAAGCCATATGCAGTTGGAGAAATGCCTGGAGTTCATTTAATTTTTTGTAATTAATTCATCTAATGCGTCTTACTTTCCAGGGATATCAGGATGTTCGGGATCGAATGATTCACAGGTCAACTAGCCAAGGCTCTATCAGTTCTCCTGTATACAGTCGTCACAGCTACACACCCACAATGTCACGGTCCCCTCAGCATTTTCACAGACCTGGTAAGGGAAACTGCTTTATACCTGGAAGCAGTTTGTTTTCTTATTACATCACTTGCCCATGGAAATAAGAAGCTGTTTCTCTACCTATAGCATTGAAAAGTAGCTGCAAATTTTAAAACCTCCATTCCTGTTTATTGTTCTTAGTCATCAACATATGTAAGATCAGCTAGTATATTTTATGGATGTGTCATATATTACTGATTTTTTTTCTTTTAATATGTAGATTTGGACATATGTGTATGTATTTGAAAATAATCTGCTATTTGCTGCAGTGAATCCTGCTATTCAGGGTGGTTCTTTTTTGTTTGAGGGAAAATAACACATATTGGAAACAAGAATAATTGCTGACATTTTTAAAAGTCGCTAATTATCCTGACTCTTTGTAGGTAGGCTTGTTAAATGGGCCTGGTTTTCAGAATGAAACATCCACTCTTAAAAAAATAAGATTCCTTCAAGTTGTCACAAGTGGAACACATAAAATCACTAGTCATTTTTGAAATCTTAAGCAAATATTCATCAAGGCGAATTTCCTAATTAAAAACCTAGGAAGTTATGAATTGTTAAAGGTGACGTTTTCAGAAGCGTTTTAGAAGTAATACAGTTGTATGTACAAAATAGGCAAATGCATGTACTGCTGGAGGTTTCCAATGAAATGTATGTATAAAATTGTTCTATTCTAAAAACACATACATAATGTATTTTTAAATGTGGTTCTAAAAGGTTGTGCATAACATGCTGTTATAAGTATGCTAGATTTTCACACTAGATTGATGTATCAAATCTTGACCGTCAGCTTTTAAACAGTGGAGTCATGCAACGATACCCTGCTCAGCACTACTGAGCAATAACAATGGTTGGCACACCAGAAGATCACATTCAGTAGTAACTGCATTTTTTAAATCGGGGTCACTAAAGAAGGATCAGTGCAGAGTGATAGTTTGCTAGTAGTAGCAGGCTGAAAATGTCTAGTTATATCAAGCAGCAAATGCTTCATTTTGAGGGCCCAATTTAATGCACAGAACTTTGAATCAAATCTTGTAAGGTACATCATGCTGATAACATGATGATGTTGTTTGATGATGCTGATTGTAGCTAGAATCAAAGGAGGCTGATGAAGTCTGAAAAAGCTGCAAACTTCTGTGTTCCTCTTGGAACAGACTCCTTACGGTTTTCACATCTTGATGTGTTTTACCACAGACTTGGAAGAATCCAAGGTTTACTCCAAACTGTATTGTGATTGTGGGTTTCACTGTTTCAGTTCCAAAATACCTTTTGTTTCAAGTACCTTCCTGTGGAGTAATTTCACTCCATTTTTACATTCCTTAACTTTCTTTTGATGTACAGGTGGGCCCAAGCCGCAAAGTTTGGATCTAGATTCGAGATCTACCAAAGTTTGTGGCCCTTGGGATCCCCTGGGGAATTTGGGTCAAGCTCATCTCCTATTTAAATATTACATCTTTAGCAAAATTCCCAAGAAATGTGTATTGCCCCTTTGTAGCTGTTTCATACATAATACAGTTTTCCTTTAGCCTCCTTCATTTTTATCTTTCCTATATGTTTTGGGATGGTTATTAATAATGGTCTGTGGTTTTCACCTGGTATTATTCTGCATTGGTCAGCTATAGCAGTACATGCACTTTTTTGCAGATGACCCTTGTCATCATTATATTGTTTGCAGGAGTCCAAATGCCTTTTGTGTGACTGAGTGGCTTCACATAACTCCTTTCTTTGCCTGGCTCTAGAGTAGCCCTTGCGTAAGATTTGAGCCACTCTGCAGGAGCCCCTGTTCGTTGACACTGTCAGCATAATGTTTCTTTAACATTCAAAAGCCTCCCATGTTCTGAAAAAGTTTTCAGCCTTTCGCCTCTCCTCTCCACTGGTGCCCCAATTGATGTTGGCATCATCTTTGGAATTTCTTAAAAGGACAGAAAACATCTTGCATGCCTCTTGACTGACACTGTTTGATCAGATACTTTCTCAAAACTGCTTTCTAAATGCATTTGGATGCAGAGTTTGCAATGTTTGCATGGTGGTGGCAGATTATTTTCCAGTAAGCGAGTTCAGATTGGTAGCTCCTTCAGCCAAAGAATGTTAAACTAAATGGGAAAAGCAATACAAATCTGAGCCTGGTTCAACTTTGCCTAACATTTCTGATCCCTGGTGGTACTTTAACCTTTTTTTCTTCCTGCTTTTCAGAATCCTAATTGATCAGTGCTTTTTGTTTTTTTCCTGTGAAGCCTCTTCCCCTGCCTCTCTCTTATTGTTTTTCTTTCTCATTTTGTCCTGCCCCACGATCCTTTGCTACTGCAGAACTGCTGTCTACTGGTGTGCAACGGTTGTCATACCTGCGCACTAGCAGTCTCAGCTCCACCCACAATGACTCCCGCCCTTACTCCCCCTTCCGACACCACTTCATTCCCCATATCAAAGGTAAGGAGCCAGGCCTTTCCAGTTAGCGCCCTAAGAGTGGAGATTTATTAGCATTCTGCCTAAGCTAATAGATATATCTCCATAAGTTAGTCATCGGCTGTCTAGCTCTCAGCATGCCTTAAAATGTGCCATTACACTTACAACTACATTAGATCTGACATAATGTTTTCTCTCTGAGGAAATATGTCATTTCTAAGGGCCCTAGTGGAAGAATCATAAGATATATTGCATATTCTAAATACATAGGAAAACATCATCATTTGCCATTAAGAAAACAGATGTACTGAATTTTGCTTATTTCCAATGCAATACATAATGCATGTAGCAACTAGCATGTCAAATTGAATTCTCGTTAATTCTGGATGTTTAAAATGTGAATCCCTAAGTTAAAAAGCTCCTCCAAGTATTGCCTGGATGAAGTGAAGGCAGTTGAAAATATGAAGTAAGCAGCTTTTACATCATGCAAAGATCAGTGGCAACAAGGAAACTCATTACTGTTAATTATGCTGGCAGTAATTAACATCAGATCAAGTGTTACCAGCACCTAAGGGCATATCCTCAGCTAGTGTGAACTGCTGTGACTCTACCAATCTCACTAGAGCCGTGCCAGTTTAGACCAGTTGCGGATACTTGTGCTCATGCTCTCTGTCCCTTCAGTGAGCTCATTTCAGACAATAGCCTTTATTTTTGCTTCTTTCTGCATGTGAAAATGTTGTGGGGTTTTTTTTGCCTCTGTTGGAGCAAATACCAGGTGGTATTTCCCTCAATACCCCAATACAAGAAAGTGTTGATGGGGTGAGGCATTCACATGTTGCAGTCCCATTACCTGTAAGAGCTCAGAGAAGAGAGAGTAGCATGATCTGACATATTTTATAATCCACTACCTCTACTAATTGCATATAGCAGTGGTGTTAACCAATAAAAGAGCTGCAAAGAAGTTGTTGCCATGACCTTTCAAGTAATGCTAATAGATCTCAACCTTATATTTCCTCAAACACTCTGACCTTAGTCTTTGAATTTTGCTAGATCTTTTCATTAATATGCACTTCTCACTGTTTTTATCGTGGGACTGTAAGAGATCTCATTTCATACGTAAAAGATGGGGACCCTTAAAAATCAATGCACCAATCATTTCAGCATGAGTCGATCCATATACTTTGCAATTGCAACATTTACTTTGCTGTCAATCTAAATTAATGCTCACACTCCTTCCAATGGCACTTTCATCCCTTTTCCATGACTACTGAGCAAATAGCTTCTCCAGCACCTAAGACAGCACCACGAATCTTTGCTGGCTGTTTTTAGTGTTCCAAAAAATAAAAGTTGTTGAGGGCGAGGATGAAACTGGCTCAGGTCACCAAGTGGGATTTCATGCCCAGTAGGAAAAAACAGAAAAATTAGTAAAATTCTCCTGGCTAGATTCTTAGGTGGTGCCAATCATTGTTGCTTCTCAATGGTCACACCAGCTGGAAATCTAGCACTTGGTTTCAGTTGCATTTGGTTTCTGTGGAACGGCTGGGAGTGGGGATTGTAACGGATCCAAAAGAAAAACGTGCCTTCAGTTTCTGGTGTACAATGCGTCTCAGCTCTCATGGGAGGGTAAGGGTATTCAACCTCTACAGGAAGCGCTAGAGAAGGAGGGAACCAGAATCATAATGAAATATGTGCCATGTAAATGTTACTCAGCTCAGGTGACATTGTTGAATGTGTTCATCTGTAACTTGGGAGAAAATGGAAATTTACTGCTGATCATTTACACTTGACAGACAGGTTAGGGTGACGGTAAGAAAGGAAGAGGGCAGATCACTGGTATAAAAAGACCTGGACTATTTAGTAAGGCAAACATGGGCCTCTATCTAGGAAAGCAGTGACTGAAAAAAACATCCTAGTAGATCATTAGTTGATCATGAGCTCCCAGTTCGATACTCAGCTGAAGGGGTAATGTGATCCTAGGAAACATAACAAAGAAATTTTGAGTGAGAAGGAAGATGTTATACTACCTCTGCATTAGCCTTGGTGTGACTGCTGCTGGAAAACTACATCTGTTCCTAGTGTTTTCAGTTCAAGAAGAATGTTAAGATTGGAGAAGGTTGAGGAGAGAGCCATGAGAATGAGTAAAGCATGGGAAAAGACATAAGCAGCTTGGTCTATTTAGCTTATCAAAGAGCAAGTGAAGGGGTGATCTGATAACATGGCATAAGAGCCTACATATTGAGCAGTAATTTGAGGGCTCTCCAGTCTAGCAGAAGGAGGCGTAACAAGATCCAGGGGCTAGAAGCTGAACAAATTATAAGTGGAAATAAGGCAAGGATTTTTCACTAGTAAGGGTAATTAGCACTTGGAGCAATTCACCAAGGCTTCGGGTAGATTTTCTGTCACTGGAAATTTTTAAATCTAGAAAAGATATGCTGCAATTGAAATGCAGCTGTTGGGATTGGAAGCAGGATTTAACCCAGGGAAGTCCTGTTGCCTGTTTAATGCAGAAGGTCAAACTGGGTGATCCTTTCTGGCTTTAAAAATCTGTGAATCTCTGAAGCTTTATAACAGAGGCCAAGAGCTCTGTTTTGTGATTGGCCCGGTGCTTTTCTGATAGCAGTATAAATCCACTGAAGTTAATCGATTTATTTGGATGCAAAGGGAAAGGTGCAGTTTGCCCATAGGCCAAGGGCAGCATATTCTGGAGGTGTAATGTATGCAGCATGTGATTTGCTTTTTCTTTTCAGTTCTTTGATATTCAGGATCTGTTGTATGGGATTAGATTGCATCCTCCCTCCTACTTGATCTTTATACCTGAGCTGTCTGTTATCCAGTCATAGGTGACAGATATGTATTCCCATTAAATTCTATACTGTGCCTTTCTGTATGCCCAAGTACACCTTTTACAGATCTCCAGTAGAGCAAAAGGTATTGGCACAGATAATAGTGGCTCTATTAAGGACTTAAGAAATACACAATTCTAGAGAGAGTCTTGGTCAATCCATGCCATTCTACTCGGTTACATTGAAATGATTGGCACCTTCAGCCCAGTTCAATGGGGAAGTGCTAAGGTGTCTGCTTTTCATGTGGTTAGAATTTCATTTATGCTTACCAGTGTGTAAGGGAACCTAAGTAAATGTTAATGCATGTATGATGGGGAATCAGAAGAAGGGGTAAGTATTTTCGTAAGATTAAACAGTTTTGTTAGCTAAGGCATGAGATGTCTGAGTCATATTGACTTGGGTTCACTTACATAATCTTCTACACCAGGCGTGATCAACCTGGCCAAATTCAGCCCATGCAGCCAGGATATCTGGTCTGTGAGGCTCCCCACAGGTCAGAAATTTGGTAGCGAAGAGC
>NW_005842897.1:557182-580803 GCF_000455745.1 Alligator sinensis | reverse complement strand
CGGTGGCAATTAACATTGCTACCCTCCTGTGCCAAATTTCCAAGCTAGGTCTGGACCAGACCATGTGTCTACAGTTCAAGAAGGATGTTAAGATTGGAGAGGATTGAGGAGCGAGCCATGAGATTGAGTAAAGCGTGGGAAAAGGCATAAGGAGCTCCACCATTAGATGAGTGGAGGTCCAAGAGGGACCCAATTGCTCTCCCCTACGTGGCTGGATCAGAGCCAGGTCAAACCTCCTTCTCCTGTACAGCTGGATCAAGGCCGGGGTATGCTCCTGCATTGCCCTTCCCCCCATTGGGTATGCCATACCTGCCCATGTGCCAGATCAGGCCCACCAGCTGGATGCAACCTGTGGAGGGATGGGCACTGCCCATCTAGTGCGCAGTGTTGACCACCACTGTCCTACACTTGAAAAGCTTTGCCAACAAAGCTATAATTGTGCTGGTAAGCTATACAATTATTTACTCATGCCAGCAGAAGCCCATGTCTGCAATATGAGGCACATCAGGGATCTGGGGGGCCAGGAGGGCTGATTATACTGGGCTGCCATTTCTTCCGTGTCTGCCAAAAACCCCCTGCCCCAAGCACGTTGTCTACATGCAAGGCATTGCCCTCCACAGAGCATGCCCCGACATAGAAGAGGGGTCATTGCACAGCTTCCTCCCACCTCTGCCCGTACCCTGAGGCACTTTATACCAGTGTAGCTTATTTTACTTTGCTGAGGCATACTGATAGATGCACTTCTAAACTTTTATAATGACCAACATACAATGTAGTTAATTCAGTGAAATGTTTAAGTCTAGACAAGACTTTAATTTAGACTCCAGCCTAGATTCAAATGAGATCTGTGAGGGGCAAGCAGTGTTAGCTACATGTAGGCAAATCTGAGTCTATTCATGTAACATATGCGTTGAGGGGGTTGGCAGAAGGTGTAAATCACACCAGTTTAGACTTCCTCTAGACTCATGGGGACTCTTTTCTGCCTTTGACCTTGTCAATTCACTACTGTCTCTACAATGAAAGGCTCCAGAATAAATCCACGGATGAAACCCTGACCCTATTGAAGTCCATGACAAGACCCTCATTGACAATAGTGAGGCCAGGATTTCACCCCACATGCCTGGGATTTTTTAAAGACATGTAAGAGCATTGCAGAGCCCTCATCACAGTTGTGGGTGGTGCAGGGCTTGGAGTTAAGAGATGGCATTGTGTGAGGGGTCATGAGCCCACCCCCCAGAATGTGCCAGTTGCCTTCCCCTCTGCCTCTGTAGTCACTTTAGCCCTAAATTTTCCCGTGGAGTCACATACGTCATCTCTGCTGCAAGTCAGAGCAGTATCCCTTCGTCCATGGTACTGCATTCAGTGCCAGCAGACTGCAGCAGAGCCTAGATAATACAACAGCCCTACCCTGCAGGAAAAGCTGTGCTTTGGCTCAGTTTCCTGGCTTTTTATTCCCTGTAGGAACTAGAGGCCACAGACCCTTACCAACTGGGTCACCAACTGGGTCACCACATCCTGAGGAGGGCTGGAAGCTGTCCTTCTGTGTTTATGCTGCAGTTACTGAGAGATGCAAGGATCCAATCATGGACAGAGGCAAGGCTTAGACATAGAGTCTGCTTCTTGCACTATGTCTGATTCTGTGAACTAAGTGCTTCTGTCTGTAAGTCATGGGACAGTTGCCATAGAGATTATTGTTGCTGTTAGTTTTGTTATCCCCTGGCTTAGAAACCCAAATGGGACCAGACCCCTGTTGAACTAGTTTTACAAACCCAGAGCAGAGACTTGAATTCTTCAGGGTTGTGGTTCCTGGATTAGAGGTATCCACAGTGACCTGTGATCCAAGCCAGGCCTGGCTGTTCGAGGGAGCTGGCTGCATGCCAGTCCCACACACAGCAATTGTAACATTGGTAAGGCAAAAATCTGCAAAAGGAGAAGGAATGTGTGTGAGGTTTAGGCATACAGGAATTACTATTCAGCAAAAGGTCACTGTGAGTGTGGCCAGTGCTGGACAATGGATAGACCAGAATTATGACATACTGCATAACAGGAGTAACCTTCCTGACCCTCTCTGATGAAAAGCCAGTTTCCTATAACTTGACCTGGTTTAGCCAGAAGAAGTGAGGGGGAGGTGGATAGTAAAGGGACCGGTATGGAAAGGGTGAGAGCTGAGAGATATCTCTGAACTCTGCTTCCCGGGCTGCCACGTCCACATGATTTTGTCTATTTGTCCCCCCGTCTTAGACGTCATGTCCCTGGAGGGCTGTGCTTCTGTCAGTGCTCCAGACTGCAGTGCTTCCATGCGTATTGGGGGATATGCTGCCACTGCTGCTGCAGCGCTTGGGAAGTTTACAAAGCATCGTGTCATAGGTTTGCATTTCGGGCAGTACAAGACAGTTTCCTTCACTGATATAGGACATATGACACACTGCAAGGAAGTGCCACCCCTGCCTGTAGGCAAGGCTGCGAGCCCTCTCTGGGGCATTGGTAGAGATGAAGAAGCAGTTTTTACCCGCACTTATGGAGTTTTGTTCCTTGCCCTCCAGAGGTAAAAGCTGTGGAGATGAAGTGACAGATGCATACAGTTTACTCTGGAAGTTATTGCTCCAAGGAACATTTGGTTCCTGAAGCAGGATTTCCTTGAGGACTGCTCTTCCATACCAGTACCCTTCTCACATTTAACATTAGGAAAGGGACAAGATAGATGCAATCCCCTGATACCAGTGGGGGTTGAAGCAAGGTCCCCTCTCACTGAAGTTTTGAATTCAGGGCATCCACAGCATATGTCACTGGGTACAGCTGGGTTTATCTTGTTTCTAACATCAGGTCCTTTTTAGGCTGTTTTTCTCCAAATGGAATAAATTACATTTCCTTAGCTAGGCATGCAACAGAGCTCCTGGTTTGGGCATCAGAAAAAAAAAAATCATTCATTCTGCTGAAAAAACGACCACTTTCTGGTCATTTTTGCTGATATGATGGTGCTTTGTTCTGCATGTTGGCACAAGTGTTCTCCAATGAGACTCCCCAGTCTGCTAGCATGGCACGCACCTCAGAGTTGATGAGATCTTCCTCCCCTTTCTGTTAATCCTGTGTGCTCTCTCTTCACCCTTATTTTTTCCCCTGGTATTTTTTTTTTACCTTTTCTTTTTCCCTTCGTTGCAGCTTTATTCTACATAGGTATGTCATCCCTCAGCTATGTGGCTGATCTCCCATGTGTCGGGTGGGTCAGTGGCTTTATTTCTCCTTGCTGTCTGATAACCTGCATGGCTGCTTTAAGGTTTTCTGTCTTCAAATGCTGAAGGAACAGTTTTTTTCCATTGCTTTGTTTAACAAGATTTTTAACAGTTATAGATTCAGCAATTTCAGACCACTTTTCAGAGCAGCATATGAAGATTTGTAGCAAATCCCATATCAGTTTGGTTTTATTTGCCCACGGCTTCTTGGGTGGGTCAGGGGGTCTCCCTATATAATGAAGTGTGACTCAGGACCGATGTAATGACTCAGGAGAGTGAACGGGATGCTGGGGCATGCACTCTGGACTGCACCAGGTCATCAACTTAGTCTGTAAGCCTGGCTGTGAAAAGACTGGACAGAGCTTACTTTTCAGCAATGTCTTGTCTCACTCAGGAGTCCATGTAGACATAGCCTTGGAAAATGTTATAGGGGAAACACAGGAAATAACATGGAATGGGAATATCTTGAAGCAACAAGTGCAAGGAGACCTAATTCACACCAGATTAACAGGTCAACAGTGTGTAATATGTTGCACGTATTATATGACTGATAGTCCTATTTATTGTAAGAGGTCATCTGGTTTCACCAGACATGGGATAAACCATTATATTTTAGTCAGTGTGACTGCGCTCAATGATTTCCAGTCAGAATAAAAAAGACAATAGAAGTGTTCCTTCTATATATTTGCAGAATGCAACATAGAGCTGTTACGTGGAGCACATTCACATCCTTGCAAAGCTATCATTTCCCTTCCCTCAGAAAAGCCAGCCAGGAGTGTTTCATGCTTCAGGATTTCATAGACGTTAGGGCTGGAAGGGACCTCAGAAGATCATCGAGTCCAGCCCCCTGCCCCAGGGGCAGGAAGTCAGCTGGGGTCAGAGGATAAATAGCTGCCATCTAGTGATCTGACTGCAGAGCATTAGTTGGGGTCAGGACCCCCATTCTAGCTGTGAATACTGGCTTCCAGTGGCCTTTGGTTTGTTCCCTTTCCCTTGTCTCCATTTTCCCAGCTGTAAAAATGGTGGTGAAGATGTTGGTCGTACAGAAATCAGGGATTCCCACCTTCAATAATTACCAACCTGAACCAGGTAGAACACACCTCTCAGCAGCAAGATCTGAGCTGCATCATTTATAATGACATGACATATTAAAGCTATTCCATTATTGATTGGTGCACAAACATAGAGTTCAGGAAATCTGTGGATTACTCATTCTCGTTAAACTGATTTATTGCTAAATGCATGAATGCACACTGGATTTAAACATTTCTATCCAAGCTAATTATATGTCAAACTAACTGTGTCAACATATTTATAGTATTTTCTTTCCTCAGAACACCACTCTTGCCAAGTAGTATTTTATAATCTGATAGGGAAAAAGTTATGTGGTTAAAATCAGTATAATCAAAATAATGTGGGACTGACATAGAACAGGATCACACCACTGAATTTACAAATACAGGCCAGTCAACTGAGACATGACAATGTCACTTGAAATTTTGCCATGCCAACAAGTTATGTAGCTTTTTCAAATTAGCCACTGGCTGAACAGGACCCCAGCATCGCTAGACCTAAAATAGAAAAAAACACATTGCATGTAATGACTGATGGAACAACATGTTTGAGGCCAGATGTAAGACATTGAGGACCCAAGACACTGACACATCTATAACTTAGCACCTGCACTCATATTGACCAATCTTGTATGTGCAAATCATGCCTCAGACCAGGGTTTGTCTGCAGATCCCATCATGTGCTGGGGCAGGGGTGGGCAAAGTCTAGCCCACAGGCCAAATCTGGCCTGCAGTGGACTCCATTTCTGAGCAGCTCCTATGACGGCAGTTCCTTCTGGATGCTGCTGTGCTGCCCGGACATCCTGGCCCGTCCACCCCGCACCCACTGCCAGGGGCAAGACCCACATAGGCAGGGTGTGTGGCTGGGCAGCTGGGATGGGGCTGCAGCCAGGAATAAGATGGGCAGGCAGGGCCTGGGAGACCCTGGGATCTTGGGGCAGTGACAGCGCGGGGGCCAAAGCAGAGCTGCAATCCACTGCCCACATGCCCCTGTGATGAGCCTGGGTTCTGCAGGCAGGGGCATACATAGAGCGATTGCATCTGACCCGGCCCAAGCCCTGTGCCCTCACTGCTCCAAGATCCTGACCCCAGAGCAGCTGCCCACCCAGCCACGTGCCCTGCCTGCATTGCTTCTGGCTGTTCTCCATGGAGATAGTAGGAGCGTGGGGCCATGACAGCGCAGGACCAGGCCAGGCTGGGGCAGAGCCCTGGTTCTGCAGCCCCATGCTGTCATGATTTGCCAGGGTACTGGGGTGTGCTTGCCCCGTTAAGTGTGCAAGCAGCCAGAGGGTCAGGTAACAGAGGTCACCTGAGCATCAGGGGGCTAGGCTGGAGCTATATCAGCCTAAAGCCTCAACTGGCCAGGCAGTCAAGCTTGGGAGCCATGCAGCAAGGAGCTCCTAGCAGCAGAGCAGCAGGCTCCTGAAGTTGTAGTGAATAGGGTAAGCCACTCTGCAGTCCTTGGGAGCAGGGGAAGCTTACCTGAACAGCAAAAGACTGAGTTTGTACAGGCAGGGGTCCTTTATTTTCTTACCCAACTTAGAGGGAGTTGGAGTGTTTGCCAGAGCACTGAGATACTTCTATTTAGTGCACCAGTAGTTTATCCTGGAGTCCTGCTAGGGATGAATCCAGGCCTACCCTGAAAACCAGTAGCCCAGGAGGGGCTGAGACTCAGGCCCAGCACTGAGTGGGGCACAGCAGGAGTCCCACAAGAATAGTGAAGGGCTAAGACTTGGACCAGTGGGTCCACGAGCTCAGAGAAGGGTCACAACAGAGGGCCCAGGAGTCCAAGAGGGGATGCGAGCCAGACCAGAAAGTCCAGGAGTCCAGAGAAAGAGTAGGAGGCAAACTAGAGGGTCCCCAAGCCCAGAGAGAAGGGACTGCGTGTGGGACCAGGGTTTCTGCAGTACTCAGGAGGGGAGTGAGCGCGAGAACAAAGAATCCAAGAGCCCAAGAAGCGCTGCATGTGTGACCTGAGGGTCTCAGAGCCCAGAGGCAGGCTACACAGGCGACTATGTGTCTGAGAGCCCAGAAGGAGGAGCAGAAAGTATTGAGGATCCCAGAAAAGGGTAACCAGAAGGAACAGTAGTTGACATCATTGAATGGTAACACCTGCAAGGCTTGGGGCATGGGGCAGAATGGAGCAGCGCAGTTAGCCCTTAAGGGTACAGTTGCCCTACAGAGACACGGGCAGGTAGAGAGGGTCTATTAGATGAGTGGAGGTCCAAGAGGGACCCAGTGGCGATTTGTACTGATGCAGGCTCACTCTGAGGCCCTGGGCAGCCTCCTTTATTTAACCTTTTAATAAGAACAAGGTGTGGAGGTGAGTGATGAATGGAGGTTTACCTTAGGACTGAGCTAGGCAGGAGCCACGGGACTACCAGGGAGCATCACAGCCACCCCATGGCATGGACCTGCCACACCTGGCTCTGCGCTGTCACAGCCCCGCACTCTTGGGGTCTCAATGAGGGCCGGCCAGGAGCGGCATGGCAGGGGCTGCTGGGAAATGCTGTCAGGTCACTGGCCAGATCTGCCATTTTGCCTGTGCTGGGGCATGTCATCAAGGTTTCTGTGCACACAAGTGGATAGCTTTTTGGCACTGACATTTGTCTCATGGAAGGTTATATGGGGCTGTTTGGGTCAGTCCTGCTGCCATATTTTAGGCCTGCAGGCTGCCTTTCTAGTGAGAAAGGAGTAGAACTAGTATATGTCTTTATACATCAGAATGTGTCTTGCTAAGACTCTGTTGCTCTCATTGCTTTGGATTTATAGGACTGAGTTCACATCAAATTGCTGATCTGGAAAATATGGCCCTCTTTTGGGACTGCCCTGCCCCTGTTTGTCAGGTTTTAAAGTTCAGGTCCCGGTGTTTCTGCTTCTCCCTTTCCCTTGTCATTCAGCTCCTGGGAGCATTTGACACATTTTTTAAAAAACAGAAGGGCCTTGATGCCCTGGCCCCTTTCACCGTTGTAATCACTTGCATCTGTGCAAAGGGAGTTGGTAGCCATACGCTTTTGGTGGGATGCTGCTGCTTGGCTATTTTGCAAGGGTGCAAATAATAGCACAAGATGCCACACAGTGCACAATTTTGGCCGAGGGTTTCTTACTCTTGGTTAGCATCTGTGCAGCCACATGGAAAATCTCCCTCAAATTTTGAGGCCTGGGCTGTGCAGAGAAGCACTCTGCAGTTTCCTTCTGGCTCCTTTCGGAGCTGTCCATGCTGAAAGAGCCTCAGGGCTCTCGGTGGTGGATCTGTGAGGAGGGGAAAGAAGGTTACTGATCAGAAGATCTGTAAACTAGATCTAAATGTTGAGACATTGAAATCCAAGATGGCTAAAGATTATGTAGGGAAGAAGGTTATTTGTAGGGAACAAATTTGCCTTGAGGTGGGGTAGGTGGCTCTCTTAACATCTGTGATCCTTTGATGTAGGGAACTATACATCTGCCTCTACCCGCTTAGAAATGGGTTTGCACATCAACTGCTCTCCCACATGCCTGTGACTCTAACCAAAAATGCCAGCCTCGATACTAAACCATCGCCAAGTAACCAGCCATTCCTCTCTCCCACCCTGCCCATCTAACCGCTGGCCTGCCAGTGCACCGCTCCTGCCTGCATGCCACCAGAATGAACGTGCGCTGCTTTGAACTCCGATGCCGGCCCAAATGGGAACCTTTGTCTCTGCAGGAACATTGAAAGGCAGACGTCACCCCGTGCTAGCCACGGCTGGTTATTGTTTGGGTTTTTCTTTTTGGTTGAAATGTCTCTCACTCCCTGGAGTTTTTGAGTTCGCCGTCTTTGGGTTGAGTTTGGATTATGCTTTGCTTTGTGACCGCTCTCCCTTTTTTCTCATTTTGTTTTCTCCACTCTTCTCATTGGAGGCAATGAGCCGTCCAGCGGTCGGAACTCCCCTGTCCCTTATCGGCCAGACAGCCGCCCTCTAACTCCAACTTACGCTCAGGCCCCTAAACATTTCCATGTTCCAGGTAGGAGCTGGCACTGTGTGTGTCTTGGTGTCCTGTCACAGTGTAGAATGTAGCCTTTGTAACCTCTGTCTTGTCTCCATTATTTCACGCTGTTTTTATCTGAGGTTTGCACGCAGTCTGATTTCAATTGCCTGCCTCTGAGCTTTGCTGAGAGGAGCATTGTGCAGAGGGATGGAGGGTCCCTTTCTTGCCCGGTCTGTCAAGTCTCTCAGCATGAGGATGCCATATGGTTCAGCTCAGTTAGTGGAGAGTATGATGGATGTTGGGGGCTGATTCTTCTCTTGTTTTCATCAGCTTGTTACCCTAGTAATGCTGCCCAGTTCAGAGGAGTGACTCCTGATTTACACCGGTGGACAGGACAGGAGAATCAAGCCCTGAGCATTTATGATGCACTCTAGTAACAGTTAATTCAAACTTTACTCTTTATTGTCACGTCTGACACCTCCTTGATTGTTTTGATCTAGAGCAAAACCATTTTAATTTAGGTTGTAGGGTTTTTTTAATTGAAGGGGGAAATTTCTTTCGTAGAATAGCGTGTCTTCCCCAGAGCTGCAAAGATGCATATAAGCCAGTGTGCCCTTTTTGCAAGGGGAATTCTTCGTTGTGAGAAATAAGGGCCACTTTACAGTCTCTGAAAAGGTCTTCTGTTACCATTTTCTATGTTGATGACATGAAAGTATGTGTCCCTAGGCATAGTTTTCCAGATTAGGCAGGTGTGAAGATATGGCACGATGATATGGCATGATTTAGCTGTCCTACCAGTGTTTATAGTCATTTGCTATTCAAGTAGAGGCACAGTAGCAGATATACTAATAAAATGTCTCTGTGAGCTCTGAATTTGCCTATTTAGCAACAGGTGGAGAGTGTAGTCACGTAGGAATTATTCTTATCCTCATTTTCATAGATTTCTAGGGCTTGCTTTCCCTCACACCACAGATAAAGTTGTCCCCATTAGCATGTCAATAGGACACATTATATGCACTGTGTACTTTTAAAATGTATCTGTGACACTTCACCAGAAACAATACAATACAGTAGCAAACTGGTTAGTTTGCAATGCAAATTCCCAGCACCTAAGATAACTCAGGCTTATAACAGGATTCTGATCCTTGGTTTTTCACTAATTTGGGGCTTTTTATTTGGGAAGAAAGTAGAAGGTATTCCTTCAGCCCCTTTTCCTGTTTCAGACCTAGTATTTAGTAAAACCTTTAAATTCTTCAAAATGTACTGTAGAAACCCTGTATAAGAGCTCTGGGATTTGCCACTAAAGTCTAATGCATAAGGGTGTATGCTATGTAGTATCTCTTGCAAAAAATGCATTTCTAATCTGTCCTTGTGGGGTGTGATATTAGGACCATCCTAGGTAGCATTTCTTAGAGTATTCCTGTGGCCCAGTGCAGTCTTGTAGTTGACTGTTAAAATATGCATGTCCAATGGATTTTAATAGAAATTGTACCTTCACTGCTTTGTTCCACACTCAATCCAACCCCTAGGTTGGGAGGGAAATTGAGCTCTTATGGCTAAAGCTCAATTTCTTATGAAAGTCATTTGGGGTTGTTTTCCCCCAAATTACTTACGTCTCACTACTGATATATCTTTGCCTATTGATATATCTTTGTTGCTTCCATTTCTTCTCTAACCCTTATCCCACTAATCAACTTCTAAATATTCAAATGAGTGGGTCATGAGTTTGGTTCATCAACATGTTGCAGAATAAATGCCAATGAATTTCATACCCCATGTCTGTGACTTTTCACCTGTTTGTGTATTTTCTGTTCTTTGAGTAGCCCAGCTCTGTGTAATGCTAGAGTTAGCTTTCTGGCTTCTTCTTGTGCTAAGTCCTTGGTTTGATTTGTCTAGTGGTTTAATGTCATGATTTTTCTTTTTTTTTTCATAGCTGAACGGATCCTTGTATATTCACACCTTTTTTTTTTTTAATTCCACAGATCAAGGGGTCAACATTTACAGAAAACCACCCATCTACAAACAGCATGGTAAACCTTCTTTCCTCTCTATGTTTCTAAGTAGGAAACTCCACTCAATTAAATCTACACAGCACAGGATAAAAAGCACTAATTAAAAATGAGAATTTCTGATTTAAAAAGAGCTCAATTGCTCAAGCAGCTAGGGAATTACATGGTTGAAAAAAATATATAATTTGCCCAATGTAGATGGCTTGGGTGAAGTCTGTAGCAACACTCCCTTTGACCTAAACAGGGCAAGGATTTCACTCAGTGCCTTTAACATGATGCATATACCCTAGCTATGTCTCATGGCTTTGAGTTTATTTTTCCAGACTAAAGGAGTTCATAATGGTAAGACTAATTTGTCATTTTTCAATATGGTGAAACAGATCTTGTTCCTTTTGTTTTGGGCAAATAAAGCACTGCCCTTAGTTACCACATTAAATGGACAGATTCTGATTAGTGGGCTAGTATTCCAAATGTGTATTTGCTTAAGGAGCTAGGAATATTTATAATTTTTGAAGATTTTGCAAGTGACATTTCTCTGGTGGGGGCTGATTTGACTGTCAAAGCCAGCGAAGAACCTTGGATAGCAAAGTCTGTTTATTTTCCCAATGTCCTGTTACAGAAGTTAGTTCATACCAGTGATATTCTAATTTCCTTCCAAGTTGGCATTGTTTCTGCATATGCTATAACGATGGTATGAGCAGCTGGTTGACTTGCCGCACCCTTATGCTATGGAGCATGGTCCTTGTTATTACTGAACATATTCCTCTTTCTTGTAAACTCAGCACTGTTGATAGGATTAGCCACTTTTTTATTTTGGTGAAGGGCACCATCCTGTTCTTTTCAAGGGTTTTTCATTAGCTTCTGGAGACCTTTCACTCAACATAATTTCTTTCTGACATTAAGCAGCAAAAGACCAGTAACCATAGGTGTTAGATGAGTAGCCAGTGGAGAGTAACAGAGTTCATAATGAGGAAAAAAACCTGTGAAGGTCCCTATGATGGATTGAGAAACGAGAGTTTCACAGAAAAAACACTGCTGTCGATGTAGGTCATCTTTTGTTAATTTTTCTTTTTGTTTTTTACCCATCTGCTTGTTTTAATTTTTTTAATGTTATTTTTGTTTGTTTTTTATGGTTTTATTGTGTCTTCTCACCCTCCCATTAACATGAGAATGTTTAACTACTGACCTCACCAATTCTAATCCGTAAGTACTGATCGAAGTCATGCTTTTGTAATCCCCAAGCAGCTACCCCACATTTTGTGTGTGTTTATACGTAGAACCTCCTCTATTTTAAAAATTTCTAACATTCTCCGCAAACACTAATACTGATACTACCCAAATAGCCTGAAGGGTTTGGATGAGCTGTTCCCTTAATTTTAATGGGAATAAGGCTACCCCACTCTCTTGTGTTACTTAGATAATCTCAAGCCAAAGTGCTGAACATTAAGAAGGTAAAGCTGAAATGAATCAGTTCTTTAAACATTTCCTTGTTTTCTCGTAGCAGACACTGTTTGTTGAAAAGAGGTCCAAGAATGCTGCCTCTAATTTGATAATCTAATACAAAATGAATTGATTCAGGCGAACATTTTGCATATTAAGAGATAATTAGGGTGTCATAATATAAAGTAAATCATATTGGATTTCTCTGGTCTGTTGTCATCAGGTGAAACTCACAGTGTGCATCTCCATATTTTAAAACACTTAAAAAATTTTCGCCCAGACTTCAGTCTTCAGTTAATGCCGTGCTGCTGAGAGAAGATTCTGGGTTTCCTTTGGAGTACTTGATAACTTTTGTTTCCTGGTGACTGCACATGATGAGTTGGTCTGGATGGAGTTTACTATTTATAATAAACTCAGACCTGCTTTAGCTACTACTGAGCAGTGAATTAGTACATGCAGCATAGATGTTCCAGTGATAGATGCATTTGTTTATTTACTGTAAATTCCTTTGACCCTACAATTTTTTACGAAGGGATAGGAGATATTTTTAAATGCAGTACATTTCAAATTAGTAGGACTGCACTGAACTTTCCTTGTATTCTTGCTCAAAAGGGAAGAGAACCAATGCACTGAACTCTTAATTAATGATCAGCTATCATAAGATATTGTCACATACTGCTTGCTATATGTGCTTGCATTCTCTTTGTCTAAGAATTCGAAGAGTGTGCAATTCTAATAAAATCCAGGGTTTTGTGTGTCGTCTGCTTATATTTGATTCTAAGACATTAATAAGGGGAAGAGTTTAGTTTGTTGCAATTTGGAACAAGAAAGGCAAAGAACAGTGCATATACTTCAAAACTGATGGTTATACTCTATAAAATGTTGCCAAAGTAAGGAAAGCCATGACATTGATAGAGGTTGTAACATAGCTAAGTTCCCCTGATTGCCATCTAGATGCAGCTGCTTTGGCAGCACAGAGCAAGTCCTCCGAGGATATCATCAAGTCCTCCAAGTTCCCAGCAGCCCATGCGCCAGCACCCAACGAGATACCAAAGATTGAGACGGACCACTGGCCAGGTCCTCCCTCCCTTGCGGCCGTAGGTATGCAAAAAGAGGAATGATCTAAGTGATGTGGATTTAAGAGGTACAACTAAATGACTCAGACTTGTCTTGAAACTGTAATCTCTTGGGGTCAGGAAATCTGTCTGCCTGTGTTTGTTCACCACCTAGTACAATGAGGCCTGGGTCCAGTTTGATCTCTGGGCATTCATGTACCACAAATGTTTAATGAAGGAAAAAGGTTTGACAAAAGAGCATTGACACTGTTAACACGGATGTTAATCTAGAAAGGAAATACATACATTTCCTGTACAAATGCTTATGAACAGAGTGACTTCTTGAAAATACCACAGAAGCCTGACTTCTTTCAGTTATTACTTATTTCATCTTCGAATTCTATGTTAGCGGCAGAGATATAGCAGTGGATGTCATTTCTTGGACCACAAAGCCTTTTTCAGTGGCATGGAGCACTGTGGTCACACAGGCGGCTTCCAGTTCAGGCCACGTCAAGGCGTGTTTTCTGTCCACCCCATTACCACAGAATATATATACATATTTGTTTTCTTCCACATTGTTATGTCTTGGGTGTCTCATATATCGTGTTTTCTTTGAGCCACATACACAATCCTATTTTGTTTTAGTATTGTATCTGTCATCTTAGCTGTGCCTGTGCTGAGTCCCACCAGAAGAGATCTGCACGCCTAACTTAAATGTTCCAGGGATGAACAGACACTCGAATGTGATTATGTCATGAAATCATGTCCCCAGCACCGGGGGTCCTCAGCCATTGCTTCTGTTTTCTGTTGAAGAACTTAATGTTTGTCCTATGATAGTGCATTCAGTGTAACAATTTGGAGACCTCTGCCAGGGTTTAGAAGCTCGTTGGTGGACAACGAGGCGAGCTACGTGAAGCAGAGGACATCAGCTGTCTGGCAGCGTCCCCTGAATTCTAGCTGAAACTTCACAACCCCGAAAATCAAATTGGTAACTCTTGGGTGTATTCAATTTTCCTGATAATACCAGTGGTAACAACACCCCAATAAATTATCTCACAGTGGGGAGGTCCATGATCTCCCAGTCAGCAGCCTCCTGGCAGTGGACTGCACCGTGATGCTGCTGTGTTTTGTACGGTGGCTGTCAAGTTGCTTCATTTTTCTTAACAATGTAGTCATGGCATTGAACATTGCGGTGGCCAAAATGCCTCTGAGGCTATTTTATATTCAGGAATAAGTGTGACCTTTACTTATTAATGTGCATGCTTAAAAATCAAATGTGTTAGGCCAAAGCATTTAGATGGGTCACCTGATTTCAGTGAGGACCCTGCTACATGTTCAAATTAAGGCTGGATAGAAACCAGCTATAGTTATTGCACCATTTCCAAGCACTAACTTTATAGCTGGTTGGCTCTTTTTATAGCAGGATAGTCATTTTTACCATGTGGTAATTACTTTTCATATGTGGCTGGTCTAAGTGTATTGCACCAGTTAATTGTGTGATAATGCCTTTGCACTTGGGGCTGATCTTACTTTGCACATGTGACTGGTCTAAATTTATTGTGTGATTAACCAGATATTTGTGTAATATATGTAGCAGGGGCCTGAATCTGATATTTTGTTCACAGAGCTAAGCTGAACATTACAATAAAAAACAATACACCTGTTTCAACTATTGTGCAAAAAGCAAAGGGCTGTATATTTAGCACTTAGAGAATTTGATCTCTATAACCTCTTAACTATTTCCACACTAGCAGCAATGTTACAATTTCTTGCATCGCATTATATTCCATGTAAATATCCAAATGCCAGGGTTGGCAACCTGTGGCCCAGCCTGCAGAGGGACAGAGAGATTCAGTTGAGCCTACGGAAGTGCAGGGCACCACCTTAGAAGGGGTGCACCCTCCTGCTAGCCACCTACCCAGCTGGGGTACGGCTCACCCACCCTCCTTCTCCTCCCTGCACTGTGCATTCCTCTGTCCCTGAATTCTCTCCCCACTGCCCTTTTGCAGCACTCCAGCCCTGCCTGTTCTGTGCTGAGGGCTGCTCTTTTGCTCTCGTGCTCCCTCACCCTTGCTGCTTAATTCATCATTGCCCATTGCCGGGGATGAGAATTGGTGGCACTTGGTAACAACAGTTTGTAGCAAGGGTAGGTGGAGGCAGCAGCAGAGCAAGAGAGCAGCCCTCAGCACACAGCAGGGAGGGTTGGGGCAGCTGTGGGCAGCTTGCGTGCCGTGGAGGGGAGCACTGCACTGAAGCAAGCTGCATCGCAGCAGGCAGAGGGCCCAGTAAGGGGTACAAGAGAGCCCGCCTGGTTTGGGAAATGTTCCTGCATGGCATTTAGTTATGCATCTGTATGGGAGCAATAGTCTGCCTTTGGTAAAAGGCTGTTGATTCCTGTCCTAATGCTTCAGTTGCCAAATTCAGTCTTTACTCAGACAGAACTCCCATTTGGATGCAATGCAAGTGTCGCCTGAGCCGGGGCTGATTGAAAAATGACTAAGTACATCAGGAGATGGCCTTTGAAGAGAGAATACACCTGGCATCAATATTGTCACATCCAGTGTGTTCACTAAAATGTTCTCACCCTCACTAAGCCTATTCCATGTACAGGAAGTACATTTACGCACAGGAAAATGCACAAAAGTAAAGATGAATTCAGGTGAGACTTTAAAATGCATTGAATCCATGGAGGATTATTCTCGCTCAGAAGTAAAGTGATCTTCATTCACTTTAACATAATCAGAGGTGTTAATCTGAGTGATCTTATTTCACTTTGAAACTGGTGGGAACCAAATTGAATTAAGGCTACTTTATTTCTGAAGTGTATCCACACAGGATTTTAATGCAATGTAATTCCTCCTTAAAACGGTTATTCAGAATAATTGTCTTAGGTGGCCAATGTAGACAAGTCCTAAGTATAAATGACAATGAGGATATTTGTTCTTGACTATTTATACATGTAACAATACTCTTCAGTGACTCTTCTCCTGACAGTTGGCTCTTGGCTTCTTAGTAGGCCCTGATACATCACTGCTATTCAACTTTGGTTCACTTGTACATGTTCCAATGACTCTGAAACTTTGGGCTGCTCCAGACACCAGTCTTGCAGTTGTGTAACTAGGGAATCTCCAGCCGTGTTGTTAGTTAACTGGATTTTGGAACAGCCTAAAGGGAGCATGTACATGAGAGACTGTGCACACTGTTGTGTCTGGCCAAAGTTTTTTTTTTTACATCTGATACAGTTGCCTAACAGTTTGGAAACCCATGTTCTATTCAACAATGTGCTGATTTTAGCATGAAGCCAAAAGAATGAGAGGAGTGGGTGGGAGTGGCTGTTTTCACTTCTTAGTGTGAATCTTGAAAATGTCTGGAGGCCACAGGCAAACTTTACTTGCATTGTTCAGCAAAGTAGCAAGCTAAATCGTACTTTGTAGTAATTCTAAGATCTTGAAGGTGTAGTGGACCTGATGTGAGGAGCTCTTTCTGTACTGTGGTTTTATGGAAGCAGGCGCTGACATGAGACGCAGATCAAGCGGCAGAGAGGAAGAGGATGAGGAGCTACAGAGACGTCGACAGCTACAGGAGGAGCAGCTCATGAAGGTTGTTAATGACCCCGTCTTAAATACTTTGTCAGAGTCTTCAATATCCTCTGGAATGGACAATATTTTCATTACATATATATTTTCTCTTCTCATTTATAGCTCAACTCAGGGCTGGGACAGTTGATATTAAAAGAAGAAATGGAAAAGGAGACCCGTGATAGGTCATCCCTTTCTGCCAGTCGTTATGACTCTCCAGTGAATTCATGTAAGCAGCAAAACTGAAATCTAGCTATAAATGGCTGTAAGTGGTCTGTGGTAGCCTGGGCAATGTATAGCTGGATATTGTTTTAATTCCTAAAAACCCTTTGGCTTCTTAAACTTAAGAGAAATGTCAAGTTGAGGGCATTAGACGAAATTTCTTGGAGGACTGACCACTTATACATAGTGAGTGACGCAAAGCCAAGGAATTGGAACTGTGTTGCAAACTATTAAATTACAACAGACTAAACATCCACGTTGCCTAACCTTGATCTTAGCCTTTTAGCCTTTCCCACGTGATAGGAGGAAATCAGCAATGTCTTTAGGGGCAGGGAAGCACCTTACAAAGAGCATAGCAAGTCCTTGTCAGTCTTCTCAGCTAGCATCTTAGTTGGACATACAGCATTCCAGACAAAAGGCAAAAGTATCATCTCCACTTAGCTGGTGGCTTACAGGAAAGTCAACAATGCAGCCGAAAGTGAATCATCCATAGTGCTTTTTTTTTTGTTAATCCTTAATACATCTCTGTAGCCTTCCCAGAACTCTGAGGATTACCCTTTGTGGGTTTCTGTCTCTCTTCACCCTCAGGACTTTGCAGCTCAACATCTGCAGCTCAATATCTTGCTTCAGGCCAAGAAAGAGCAAGAACAACTCTCGGTGGAGTTTGGCATCGTCATTACTGAGTCATCCAAAGGGATGGCTGCAAGCAAAATGAGATTCCCTCATCTTTCTCAGGCAGTGTGTTCTGTCTCTACAGCTCTTCCAGCCCCACTCTATTATCAGGGAGAGAAGGGCCAGCCTTGGACTTAAAACCCCTCTGTCACCTTTCCCAGATCTGGAGTCTCTCCGGTAATGCCAGGACTTAATGATACACCTGGCAGGAATACCACCTTAATGCCAGCCATGCCATGCCTCTCTGCACAGTTACAGCAGTGCCAATCTACAGCACCTCTTCCTCATGTGAATTGCTGCTCAAATTCATTCATGCTCTTTTTTCAAAGCCCCTTATCTTCTCATGTTCCTCATGTCCTTCGTCCCATGTCACCTGTGCCAAAATACATTGTCTTGACCTGGAGACTACAAGGGCAACAAGTCTAGTTGAAAGAATATGTCCAGGAGTGTGAGAAGAAACACTCTCGTGCAAAAAGGAAAAAAGAGGTTTAATTGTGGAAAATGAGTAACGCCATCAACTGTGGAAATACAACTGTAACACCATAATAGTCTTTAGTAGTAGCTACGAGTATGCATAGCCAGAATTACACAGTTACAATGGAAAGTCATAAAAATGCCTTTATGCCTCTACATTTTCTGGTGTCAGCTAGAATATTAGGCAGAAGCTCCACAAAACAAGGCAGCCTAGTTCCTTGTTGTTTCACACCACTCCTAATCAGGTAAGTTACCCTTATGCAATTTTGAGATAACTTTGGATCTGAAGGTTTGATCACACCAAGCCCCAACCCTATTGAGATTCAACCATTAATATTCACTTGGATCTTGATCCTGATGAAATGAATGACAGAACCTCAGAGTGCAGCGGTGTAGGACCAAGCTCAAGTATTTTTTTTCTCCTCTTGTGATATTACAATTGAGGAAGGCTGAGGAATCAAACTGCAAAGTGTGCTAGGTTTCCTGGTCTCCATTTCAAATTTGCTTAAGCTTCAGTTTCAGCTGGGAGTTTCCTTATTGTTGTGACAGTTGCAATAAAGAGAATATAGAGATGAAAGTCATTAGATTTCAGAGGACGTGATAAGATGCTACAAGCCTTTGTACTATGTGAGGAATTGCCTGGAGCAGTTTAACATGGACCCACCCAGTCCAGCCATAGTAAGTGGATTTTCCTGCCCTTTGTTGCTGTTTTAATCACATGAAGCTGCACAAATGAGGTAAGCAATAGCTAGGTCAGTGGTCCTCAGCCTTGGTAGAGTCAAGGCACCCCTCAGAAAATGCCAGCTCTTAGCTTTCACTGATTTATAACTCGGAAAGACCACCACGGGGCAGAATGTTTTTGACTCCTATTTGAAATCTCTGGGTGAATCATTTAGCTGTCTGCACACCTAACAGTACTAATACTGTATGGACTGTATGATGCCCTTCAAAGGATTTCATGGCACCCCAAAGTGCTGCAGCACCCTGTTTGAGACTCACTGAGCTTAGCGAGCCTTGATTTCTTGCCAAATTCTGAACTACGCAGAGAGGTCCTGATTTTACTTGAAGACTCCCTGTCAAAACAGTTGGAGACTTGCTTGATTTTTCCATGCTGCAGGTATTCAACTCAGTGCCACTCCCTGATGACCTCCTTTCATGATGCAGCAAATGATATATTACCTTACGGAACAATTTTGGGGTCATAATCCTTTAATGTGGTCATTGACCTATGGGGCACAGATAAGGACATGTTGATTGGTGGATCTTTGGCTCTGTCAGTCATGTTTGTAGACTTTGGTCGCTAAAGACCCTAATCAATTCTCACAGTGTTCAGATTTTAACTGTTCCAGAGCATTTGTAATGTTCTAATACGAGATTTTTCTCCTCTCGACTCCACAGCACATGCTGCAGCCTCCAAGACCTCCTCTCTTCCTGGCTATGGAAGAAATGGACTGCACAGGGTAAGATGCCAGCAGTGGGGAGAAGCAAAAGTTGGCATTAATGTACAGTCTAGAGAATTTTTTTTCTTCTTGATGCCATATCATTTCTTTAAATTTGACCGGTCTCATTTATTAAATCTAGCATAAGTAAAACAACTCTCAGCTTTCCTTCCCACAACTAGATTCTTTGAGAGATTATGTAAACTGCAACAAAACCTGTAAGCACAAATAGTGCAAATCTAAAGCAAGTTGTTATGCAAGAAAAAAGGGGCATGCTTATAAAACATAGCTAGGGAACTACTCAAATAGCAATTTTGTGATTTATATGGAAACCGTGAAAGACAGCGGTTTCCTTGATTTTGTACAGAATCATCAGGAAAGAAAACCTTATTAAAAATAAAATGCTGGCTTCCCAATGGGATCGGCTCAAGAAATCGCCCGTCTGCTGCCTCGATCTTGGTAGTTCCCTAAACATGACCTGTGTACCCACACCTCTGTCTCTGCTTTCCTGTCACAGCCGGTGTCCACAGATTTTGGTCAGTACAACAGCTATGGTGACGTGAGCGGTGGTGGTCGAGGTAAGGTGAAGGCATTTTTTCATACGCTGCTTCTGTCCCTGAGCGTGCTGCGATGCTCATGTTGGTTTCTACTCTTCCATTTGAAGAGTATAGACATGGCTGGTCTTGCGCCTGTTCAAAGCACTTTACCCCTGGCTGCACTTTGTAAGCTAGTATTTTTGTTAGATCTTCCTTATAGTTCTTATTCTCATGGATCTGGCACTAGTGTAAATGGAGTTAGGCCATATGGATGCGCTCAAGGATGTGCAGAGTTCTGCTTTCCTCTTGTTACTTATTCACAAATGATAAACCCTAGACGCTCTGGTCTGAAAGGCCGTGAGCTCGGCAGTTAGGTGCCAGGTAAACTAGGAGCGCTAAGCCCAGCTCTGTCTCTGGCTTGTTATGCAACTTAGATAGGTAATGTGTTTTGTCCAGTGTCTCATTTTCCCGTTTTGGCAGGGTGAGCATGCAAATAGTTATATTCAGGCAAAGAAGAGACTTTATTTCTGCTGGGAGCAGCATGCAATGTATAAGTCGCAAGGTAGTTTTGCAGAGCACTTTCTGATCTGCTACTGAGGTATGCAGTCTCATTTTTTGAGTGTACAAATGCATCTGGGATTTGAATGGGCTGTTTTAAAAATGAAATCAACTGTGTAAAAGCAACATCCTTCTTTCAGGTTTGTTCCTAAAACTCAGGGTTGTAAGGTATTAGGATTGCATAGGTAAGTTCTGAGTCTGATCTCTCCTTTACTGGTTTTATTCAGGACTCCATCATAACCAGTAACCCTCCTGACAGCAAGATAAGGGCTGTTCATAGGTACCAATCACATGCGGTACTTCCAGCTTACATTAGAGGTTGTACTGGTTCTGGTAATACAGATGCCCAAGCCCAGAGTGACAAAAGACATCAAGAGAGGAGTGAGCCTTCTCTAAGGGAGGAGAAATGCTTTACAGCCTTTAAAACATATTTGAGCGTCCACTTTTGTGGGCCACCCAAGTGGCTTTGGACCTAGGGCTGCCACGTGACATCCCTCACTCCTTAAATTTGCAGCTATCAAGGCTCTCCTAGCAGTACTGGAGATTAGATTTGTCTCTTCCTAGAATTACCTTTTTGGGCCAGGAAGAGAGTCCCATACAATCCTCCTCAGCCAAGGGAAGCTGCTTTAATCTGGGGAATTGAGAGGGGGAAGCAGGAATGAGTGCTTTTTTCTGCTTTTCCTGTGTGATTTTACCTTCCCTTGCAAATGAGTGTGTGGAAAATAAAGTGATTAATTTTGAATAAAGTTTGTGTTCACATGTGTTTAATACCTGGTTACTAAGCCTGATTAGGTACTCATGTGTCACCTGGGTTAGTGGCCCTGGTTGACTCATTGCATCTTCTTTTGAGGAGGAAATAATGAGGTTATTCTGCTGCTGGCATAGGACTGCTAACGCGCTTGGCCAGTGTGCAGTACAGCACTCCAGAAAACATCGTACTATATGCTGCTGGTAACTCTGTCTACAAGCTCCCCTTGTGCTGCGCTCCTCCAGAGGTGGTACAAGACGCCTCCCCACGTGTTTCCGTGATGCAGACACTGTTCGATTGTTCTGCAGGTGTTTGTGGCTGGTCATTGTGGGTGTTGTGATCTGCTCACAAAACACATGATTATACTTGTGGCGTAGGCTTAGACTGGAATATGAACCTAGACCTCTTGACATGACACAGCTGGATTTGCTCAGCCATCTTACGTTGTTTATTTGGCTTACTCCCCTGATATTTTTCCAAAAGATTTTAAGATTGATCTTAAGGTCTTAGTACCTGGGATTTCTTAATTTTCTCTCTGGCAAGCAGGGAATCTCTTGTAATAACCTTCAGTGCATTCAAGCAGAAATGATGTATGTATGAACCACTACTCTAAAGCAGAGGTACACAGTCCCCAGTCCGTGGGCCAGATCCGGTTGTCCAGCCCACAGGAGCCTCCATGGCCCCCTGGCTATGGCCCTGCATGCTGGATTGGGTGTACAAGGCAGCCTGGAGCACAGTCCTGGCACATAGGGCCTAATGGGTAGTGCAGGGCTCCAGAGTCCATCCCCGATGGGTGGGGGCAGCATGGGCCCTGGAGCCCAGTCCCAATGCACAGGGCCAGGCAGAGGCAGCACTGGTCCCCAGGGCCTGATCCTGGCACAGGGTGGGGGGGCATGCTGTCACAGCACAGAGTCTGATCCTACCCACAGACCAGCCCTGTACCATTTTTCTGGTAGGCAGAGCCAAAATGGTGAGCATCAGTACTGTAAAGGTTCAGGAGGGCAGGATCCTAATGGAACTAGTTGTGTGCACATATAAAGCCTTTATGAGTTTCCAGTGAGCTAGCCCAGAACTGCAAAGTAGATCCAGTATTTCAGTTTGACCTAATGAATGAGTCAACTAAGACATGAGTCTGCAGGGGGAAAGTCAAACAAACTTCTCGTAGCCTCACCTGGATTAAACAATAGGAAGCCTGCACTTGTTTCCTTCTTTCTGACTTGTACTGTAGTTTGTTATACAAGCCAGAACAAGGATAACTGCTATGTTTTAATATACATGATATTACTGTGCATGTGCGCGCACGCACACACATACACGTTATATAAGGACAGAGAGAGTGAGAGAGAGAGAAAGAGAGAGAGAGTCTTGCTACAAGGAAGCCAAATGGCAACTTCTGTATATGTAAAAAGCTATAGGAATAGTCCAATGTATGTACATGCATCAGCATATTAATTGCTATAGACACGATTATATGGTAATACAGCTAGAGGTGGACAATTTGTCTTAAACATCACAGTTAGTTTAGGGAATACTCTTCCACCTTCCTATGACATTTTCCCACTGCTCTTAAGAGATGGTTTATTCAACTGTCCAGCATAAGAAGACACTGTCCAGTGTACAGCTTAGCAGCTGCATGCTGCAGTGCTGGTGTTAAGGTGCAGATGCACAACACAAGGACTATAGAGTTATTTGTCTTAGATTTTGCTCTGCAGTGAATTTACTCCTAGTGGGCATGTCTACATGGGATGTTTACTGTGGAGTTGCCTGCTTAGCACCACAGTAAGCTACTTGGTGTTTACAAGTGTGGCCCTATTAGACCACAAGAAACTAATAAACTCAGCTGCAGATCAGTACTTGTAAATACAAGTATTATCTTGCTGTGGAGTTTTTCTGTGCACAGCAACACACTGGTAGACGCTGACCTGACTGGCTGGGGCATGAGGGTGATTCATTGTGGGGGCTACCTGCTGACTAGCCCCCCCACTGGAGCACCCTTGTGCCCAAGGCAGCCCCTTTGCAGCACACTGAGCTGGGTTGGAGCACCCCTGGGCTGCCAGGCTGACACCCCCCCCAGGTCCCCTGCCAGCCGTGCTGCCTAAAACATGCTGTAGTCCCAGGTGCTCATGTAAACGTGGTGCCCAGGAGCAGTAAACTCTGTTGTGATATGCACCAGAGCATATTGCTGCATATGAATATGCACACGTACATGTGCCCGGTAAGGACCAAACATGTATCCAGCTGCCTGCCATGGGTGCTAGTACAGTACCTGATCACTAGGTAGAGGAGGAGACCGTTTACATCGAGCAAACTGCCCCCTGCAGATGAAAATTATTGAGGAGACTGGACACAGGACACATTCTGCATACTAAAATTAATGCGCAGTCTTCAAGGGATAACTTTACTCTGGATCAGAGTGGTTTACTCTATAGTAGGTGTGTGTGTCACTTGTCCCCTCCACTTTTACTAGGTAGTAAAGTCAGTTTGTTACATATGAAATGTCTCGTGTGTTTGCACTTTTAATTAATATTTGGAAAATGGCTGAAGACCCTTGGATGAAAAGCCTCATTCAAATTCAGAAAACTGTGGTACATGATGCCACTGTCTCTTTGCAAGCCAATACTAGCATTAGGAAGGCTCAG